>NC_142948.1:1522898-1565398 GCF_046866305.1 Octopus bimaculoides | reverse complement strand
GGTTCCGTCCTCAGCCCCCTCTTATTTATCATAGTCCTCCAGGCAATCACAGAGGAGTTCAAGACAAGTTGCCCCTGGGAGCTCCTCTATGCTGATGACCTTGCCCTAATTGCGGAGTCACTATCAGAACTAGAGGAGAAGTTTCAGGTGTGGAAGCAAGGTCTAGAATTGAAGGGCCTTAGAGTCAACCTAGCTAAAACCAAAATCCTAATAAGTAGGAAGGTAGATAAAACACAAACCCCTTCAGGTAGATGGCCCTGCTCAGTATGTAGAAAAGGAGTAGGTAATAACTCTATAAGATGTACCTTATGGACACATAAGAGGTGCAGCAACATCAAAGGCAGGTTAACTAGGAAGTTAGTTTTTGTTTGTGGCAGATGTTCAGGTGCAATAAAGACTGTAAACAAACAGGAAACAACTTCTATTTCATTCCAGGGTGAAAAACTAGAGGTATTCGATAGCTTCCGCTATCTGGGCGACCAAGTTAGTAGTGGGGGTGGGTGCGCTGAAAGTGTAGCTGCTAGAATAAGAATAGCCTGGGCAAAGTTTAGAGAGCTCTTACCCCTGCTGGCGACAAAGGGACTCTCATTCAGAGTAAAAGGCAGACTGTATGACGCATGCGTACGAACAGCCATGCTACATGGCAGTGAAACATGGGCTGTAACTGCTGAGGACATACGTAAGCTCACAAGGAATGAAGCCAGTATGCTCCGTTGGATGTGTAATGTCAATGTGAATACCCGTCAGAGTGTAAGTATCTTGAGAGAAAAGCTGAACATTAGAAGCATCAGTTGTGGTGTGCAAGAGAGACGATTGCACTGGTATGGACATGTGGTGAGAATGGATGAGGATAGCTGCGTGAAAAAGTGCCACACCCTAACAGTTGAGGGAATCCGTGGAAGAGGTAGGCCCAGGAAGACCTGGGCTGAGGTGGTGAGGCAAGACCTTCGTACATTGGGCCTCACCGAGGCGATGACTACTGACCGAGACCTTTGGAAATGTGCTGTGCGTGAGAAGACCCGGCAAGCCAAGTAAGATCATTGCCAGTGCCCCTGGACTGGCTCTTGTGCGGGTGGCACATGAGATGCACCATTTTGAGCGTGGCCGTTGCCAGTACCGCCTGACTGGCTCCCGTAGGATTTTCGAGCGAGATCGTTGCCAGTGCCCCTGGACTGGCTTGTGCGGGTGGCACATAAAAGACACCATTTCGAGCGTGGCCGTTGCCAGTATCGCCTGACTGGCCTTCGTGCAGGTGACACGTAAAAGCACCTACTACACTCTCTGAGTGGTTGGCGTTAGGAAGGGCATCCAGATGTAGAAACTCTGCCAAATTTAGATTGGAGCCTGGTGTTGCCATCCGGTTTCACCAGTCCTCAGTCAAGTCGTCCAACCCATGCTAGCATGGAAAGCGGACGTTAAACGATGATGATGATGATGATGATGATGTATATATATGTATGTAAATATAACATGCACATACACACAAATGTATGTATGTGTATATTATATATACACACATATATATGAATGTATGTAAATGCATATATAATGTGTGTGTATGTATATGCACATACATGCATATATATATATATGCATATACATGTCTGTGTACACACAGACACACACACACACACACATATATATATATAAATATATGTAGACACACGTATGGTTGTTTGTAACTATATATGTGTGTGTGTGTTTGCCTATCTGTCTGTCTGTGTGTCCTAGAGTCTATTTTGTCAAAAATTCTATTTGCGCAGCTAATTTATGTGAGAAATTCTTTTTGTCAGTGAGAGTGTCTACTCCCCCCCCCATGCACACCCACTCACCTCCGCCTCACCCCTGTTACCCCCCCCCCCCATTATCCTACATGCTCACAGTCATCCAGTGACACCCCACCCATCTGTCAAACCATCCGGTCACAACCAATGCAGCCTCCCTTGGCATCTAATGAGGCTGGATGAGGAAAACAACTCCAGTCGGTATAGACACACATGCACACTCACTCACACGCACAAACACATGTACACACACACACACGCAAATATACATACATACATACATACAGACAGACGTATACACACACATACATATCTACATGTATCTATACACACAAACCTATATACATACACACAAATATACATGCATCTATACACATATAAATGCATATACATATATACATACAAACATACATATATATATATATATATATATATATATATATATATATATATATATTTCTACATATATACATATATATATATACATACACATACACAAACTTACATGTAAATATATGTATCCACCAATATACCCTTATGTAGACATATACATTCACCGTAAGCTAAAAAGGAAAACCACTCATCAATTTTGCACAGCTTCTATGTGAGAAGTTCTCAACCACAGCTCCGAGGGCCGCATTTGGCCCTCGAGCCTCCTTCTGGCAGCCCTCAACAGTCTTCCCTCTATAGACACAACAAATTATTCCGGTGGTGGCAGTGGAGGAGGAGGAGAAGAAGAAGAATTCTGCCATCATGTTCCTTTTTGGGTTTTGTTTTGATTAAAATTGAGCATATTTTTGTTTCAGGAAAATTATTCCTGCCCCAGTCCACTTGAAGAAGGATCTCTGAGAGCCCACAATTTCTACAGAGTCAGGCATGGTTCGAGTGAGCTCACTTTGAGCCAAATGTTGTCAGACAGTGCTAAGAAATGGGCTGAGATTCTCTCCAGAATGAAATACATTCACCATAGTTCCAGGAATATCAGAGGCATCAGAATTGGAGAAAATATAGCTGTCATCCTCAGTAACAAACCAGTTATTTGCAGTGGTCAGTATTATTGTTATTATTATTATTATTATTGCCTTTGAACAGCTTCTAACTCTGGAGATGTACTACGGTGTCAGCTGTTCACTACCAGTGAACTAAGGTAACACCCCTTATTTTTCGAGCACCTTCCGGAGTATTTGAGCAGTTCCAAGCAGTGCTGTTTTCTGCAAGTGCTCCACCCTTATTGCAGCCCCTATTTGCTCCATGTACTTCTCAAGATTTTTACCCACTGTTCCCAGGGCTCCAACAATTATTGGTACTACTACCACCTTTTTCACCGACCACAACTGCTTAACCTCCCAAGCTAACCTGTCATATCTATCGACTTTTCTTTCTTCCTTATTGCATACCTTGTTGTCATATTATTATTATTATTATTATTATTATTATTATCATTATTATTCACCATTTGGTAGTTTCAGGCAGATTTCTACTGCATCACTTGTTGCACCTCCATGTTGCTGAGATGTGTGCAGCATTGGGTGCTTTTTATGGTTGTCTGGTTGTATTGCATCAGTTTTGTTACAGGGTCTGATTGCAATCTTTTGTCGTATTAGCGTCCCTCTATGTTGTTTAAGCCAAGGTCAAACTTGATTTGACAGATTTGTGATCAAAGCTATTTCAAATGTGACCATCCTATCTTTTTTGACATTCCAAAGACTTCACTGCACAACATGGCCTTCCTGTTTCAAAACAAGAGATGGTAATTTGAGGGTAGTTAACTACTTTGACTTGTAGCCTAAACAACTAATTGCGTGTGTATGTGTTATGATAATGACTGGAAAATATTGCACTAATTAAGGTTATTTGTAAACGTCAGAAAGAGGGGAGGGAGGAGAGAGAAGGGGAAAGAGGAGAGAGAAGGGGAGAGAGGAAGAGAGTGTGAGAATATATGACCTGACTTTTGTTTTTTGTTGTAAACCAGGTGAAGAGGTGACTGCCCAGTGGTACAATGAAGTGGAACAATATAATTATGAACAGGGAGGAGATACAAGCACTTGTGGTAAGATGAACAATATTTCTCTTCTGTCGCTTTTAGTAAACATCCCCCCCTCTCTCTCTCTCTCTCTCCCTCTCTCTCTCCCTCTCCCTCTCTCTCTCTCCCTCTCTCTCTCCCTCTCCCTCTCTCTCTCTCTCTCTCTCTCTCTCTCACACACACACACACACACACACACACACACACACACACACACACACACACACACACACTCACATTCATACAACTACTTTTGAACCTTGAAATAAACTTGAGACAGTATTCTTTCAGTTTTATGGTCCCAAAATGGAATTGATTTGTCCAAATCCTTCTTCCCCACGCATCCCACAGTTTCCATCTCCCATTTTCCACTCATAAGATATTAATCAACCTGTGACCATAGTAAAAGAGATATTTGGCTTGCCACACCCGGGGTTTGAACCCCAAACCCCAGGGTTACAAAGAGTCCCACCCCACCCCCACCCAATACACTTTGACCACAACAACTGACCCTCACAATGAACTTTTACCTTCAATGACCTCCCAAGGTCACTGCTCCTTTGCTGTTTCTCTATTTCAGGTCATTTCAGCCAAATTGTGTGGAGGTCAAGTAGACAAATGGGTATTGGTCAAGCATCCACTACTGACGGTCACGCCATCATAGTTGCCCATTACTACCCAGCAGGAAACATCTCTGGTCATCACAACACCAATGTCTTGCCTCCGTCTTACCCTGGTGAGTTGTGGGTGGTTTGCTGTTGTTGTTTGGTCGAGGAGAGGAGTGGTGGTGGTGGTGGTGGTGGTGTGATATAGCATGGTGTGGTGTGGTGTGGAATGCACGGGAAATATATATATATATATATATAATTTTGTCAGTGAACAGGTCGTGGTCTCAAAGCGAAGAAAATATTTTGACAAATTAAATTTAGATGTTGAAGTGAATCTAACAATCTTTGTGTGTTATTTTAAATGGCTTATAAACACCTTCCACGCTGCAATTGTTTTCGTTCCAGCACACGATCTCAGATCAGGTCACTTGCTATGCAAGTACATCTCTGTGATATATATATATATATATATATATACACATATAACTATCCTGCTGTATCTGTCCATTCTTTCTTCCAGATGTGATCCCTGTGATAAACCAGACCAAACCTGCAATAACCCGACACAGCAAGCAATGTCAGAGATCAATTCCTCTGGTGAGAAACACTCTCATTATTGACAAATTCTATAGAAGAATCGGCTGTCAGCAGAAAGACATAAAGCTGACAGTTTTATGTCTTTTTGTTGCCTCAAAGTCTGCTTTCTTTCTCTTGACAAGATATCTTCTTAGTTTTCATGAACCCAGCAATGTACTTTGGCTACAGCCTGTCTGTTTTTTGCATTCCTTCACAGCAAGTTGTGGCCATAAATTAAGATAACCCGTTTAAAACAAAAGAGTGTCTGACCTTTTTGCTCCTCACATACCACTTCTGATTTCTCTATAAATTCAAATGCCTGTTTTTAAAATATCACCGATTCAGTATGTTGTTTGTTGAATATGTCATCATCAAGGTATTATCTTACCTGTTTGATACCTGTTTAAAATTTTACCTGAAGATGGTGGATTTTATGCCATGATGTAATCAATAAAATACCACCAAAACAGCTGTTGTAAATTTGTATTCTTCTTTTCATATCTCTGCCTCTCCAAGGACTAATCCTGAGTCAGATCTTTGGTTTAAATTGGATATGGTACTTGCTTATCTACATACCTGCAATAGGCTACCAACACCTGACACCCAATGGTTGTCTTATGTCATTGTGAACTATGGTACCTAACCAGCCCTGGTATCCTACATGTTGATATGCCTAGATTCTAATGAATCCTGTAACTAATCAACATTATATATATATATATATATATATATATATATATATATATATATATCATTATTAATAAATTATAGGGTAGCAAAAAAAAATTTTAGAAATTTTATTTACCACCAGTGGTCTAGCGAGAATAAAAATCAGTCAATAGACTATATATTATTCATTTAAAATACAGAGATGCCTATAATAGGACATATGACCCGCTAGAAAGAGCAGCAAAAGACTACATACCACAAAAATAGGGATAATTTCGAAAGGGAATGAAAAATAAAAACATTTACCAATCTATATTCTGTACCATGGTTTCAAGTCATCTCTGTATTTTAAATGAATAATATATAGTCTATTGACTGATTTTTATTCACGCTAGACCACTGGTGGTAAATAAAATTTCTAAAATTTTTTTTGCTACCCTATAATTTATTAATAATGATAAAAATTTTTTGCTAATTTATGAAAGAAAATCGGCATTTTTTGTATTTGCTGCCAATTAGGTAAACCGCAAATGCGCGGTAAATTTGGAAAATTACAGATATGAACATAGGCCATGCTCCCTATGACTCATGTTTATATGTTGTCTGGTTATTCTGCTGATGATAATTCGACCATTGTAAGGTATATTTTTATCTTACTAAAATGACTTGAAACCATGGTACAGAATATAGATTGGTAAATGTTTTTATTTTTCATTCCCTTTCGAAATTATCCCTATTTTTGTGGTATGTAGTCTTTTGCTGCTCTTTCTAGCGGGTCAGATGGAGACAGACAGACAGGGAAATAAACAGATGAATAGATAAGCAGTTAGATAGACACCTAAGTAGATAGGTAAATAGATTAGTAACTAAACAAAGAGGCAGAGAGATAAACTGAGAGATAAAGACATTGTTTACAGGTTTATAATCTCCCAACCAAAATACCAGATTTATTTCAAATTATTATTATTATTATTATTATTATTATTATTATTATTTTATTTATTTATTTATTTTTTCTATTCTTATTTTCTATTCTATTTTGCTTCAGACAAAAGATTCCAGCAGTTCTGTGATAGAGATCCCTACCAGAACCTCACTCAACCAAAGTCATGGGTCACCAGAAAATCTTCAGTCAAACTCTCCAGAATCCAGTTGTTCTGTGAGAAATACCTCTGCCAGAACCCTCCCCCTCAACCACACACATCCATCACCAAAGATTCTTCCATCTAATTCTTCCACAAATTCCATGATTGAGACTTCCTCACTCAACCTCAAGCATCAATCACCAAAGATTTTCCAGTCTGTCGCACAAACACTGGCCATGTTTTCCAAAGACTGTCTGGAAACTCACAACAAATATCGGCACCAACACAACAGCCCTCCGCTGCACCTCTCAGAACAGTTGAGTAAAATGGCACAAAAATGGGCCGAATCTGTTGCCAAAGAGTCTTACATATCTTACAGCAGCCAGTTGTACCGAGGCCAACAAATTGGTCAAAATATTGTATTTAGATGGACAAAGCAAGGGGCTGCCTTCTCAGGTGTGTTTTTTTATTTCTCTCTTTCTTTTTGTTTAACCCAGGGAAACCGGGAAAAGTGGATTGTCAAAACACTGATAAAGACGGTGATGGTGTGTGTGTGTGTGTGTGTATTTAGTAATAATATTAATAATGGTTTCAAATTTTTCCACAAGGGCAGCAAGGGGTGGGGGGAATGAGGGATTAATGGTTCAACATGATGGAATTATGTGTTTGTGTGTTTGCAGGTTCCGAAGTGGCAGATCTCTGGTACAGCCAAGTTAAAAACTTTGATTTCTCTCATTACAAACACCGAATGGATACAGGTACAGATCTGTTCTTCATTTTTAAATAACTTACTTGTGTGTGTGTGTGTTAATGTGTTGTCATAAAACAAGCTTCTATATTCCATACAGTTTATACTCGCCAGTCCAGTTAACTCCATCATCTCATCGTTGGACACCTCTATTTGTGGAGTGCACCTTGTTGCGCAGTTGGGTGTTGTTTCAAGGAGATTTCATTTAGCTATTATTTCTAGCTGACCGACTGACTCTATACAAGCCCAAGTTTTGTTGGTACCTTCTTAGACAAGGGACATAACTCAGTCTTCCATTGCCTGTCAATCAAGTTGTATAATGTCAGGTAGCGTTTTATCTCTGAAGCAAAATACCTATATTTGTCCTTCTGTCATACATCAGCCTTTCAGCACCTGGCATAGAACCATCGCCGCCCCCTACTCTAAAATACTAACCCCCTGTTTAGTCAAGAAGCCTTTTTCCTTTTCCCTTTTTCTTGTTCTAGACTTTGTCTTGCAAGTTACTAGGTGACCTCACTCATGTTGAAATGACCACTTGGTTAAGAAATAGCCATTGGTCATTTATAGTTTGTATATTAGATTTTACTTTTTACAGTTCAGAGACATAATTAGTTTCACTTAGATGAACCTCCTCTTATGACAAATGTAACCTTTGACCTTTAGAATTAATGGCAAAATTTTGAGGTTTATTTTAGATTTAAAAAACAGCATCCTTGACCCCTGGGGAAACACAGGAGCCAGGAACTGTGATTGTGTCGGAAATGAAGACCCAGCCTGTGTTTAAGCAAAGAAGCCTTTGAAGAATATCCATCGACTTTATTTATAGATTAATTTTTATTGATTTATTTTGATTTTTATGCTGCAGGTCACTTCACACAACTGGTTTGGAAAAACAGTCAGTATATCGGAATTGGTAAAGCTGGAAACAGTGTTGGGGCAGTGGCTGTAGTGGTCTTTTATTTCCCAGCTGGAAACATTCAGGAAGAACTGCAAGACAATGTCTTTAAAACATTCTAAAGAAACAATTTTAGTAATACAATTTCTCTCTCTCTCTCTCTCTCTCTCTCTCTCTCTCTCTCTCTCTCTATATATATATATATATATATATATATATATATTTCAATGACTACTGTGAGTCTTACAGTAATTATGGAAGACAACTCTGGGCTTATTTCAGCCTTATTAGATTTCTTCTGTGAAACCTAAATCCCACCAAATTTAGTAATGAGAGAAACACTGTGTACCCTATTGCACATTGGTCCAATGGTTCTTAGACTGACAGATATGAGACTGACCACCATCACCATAAGATCTTTCCCTACCCCACTCCACCCTCTTTCCTTTTGATAATTCAAAGCCAAAATGATGTTTATCTCTGTATAATCTTACATTGTTCATCATAGGTTTGGACAAGTTTTAAAACTTAAAACTCTTTTAATTTTATAAGAACATAGCAGTTTATTCATCCCATTCTTTTTCAATCTTCATAAGGGCCCATGTCTATGAGAAACACTATTTTGGCTGACAGAGAAAAATAAAATATTAATCAATCATTCTTGTTGTCTTTTTTTTCTTCCCTCATCACTGCACGATTTTAAAGATGTTTTTATTTCAGAGGAAGAAAAGCAGAAGCTGTAGGGTAATGGAGGTTTTGGTTGCACCCTTCCTTAAACATTTTTATATCCTGCCTCAGATTGGCATAGATAAATTATGCAGCGGAGGTTTAATCAATGTGTTCACATGACGTACTTTCCGAGGCTACCAAAATGCTCTCTCTCACTACTACCAACCACCAGTGCATTTATAAGCCTTCTATTAAACATGTAAATTCTTTTCTGTTCTAACATGTATCCCACCTTAAGGTAGGGGCCACCAGGCTCCAATCTCATCTGGCAGAGTTTCTACAGCTGGATGGCCTTCCTAACGCCAACCACTCCATATATGGGTCACCAGTGTATAAGGTATGATAGTTGTCATAGAGACTTTAGTCTCTCTCTATCACCTTTCAACAGCATTAATATATGAAGAGACATTAGAACAATTTTACAACATAATAAAAAGGTTTTATTTATGATGATGCTTGGTTTCACAATTCCTGTCATTCTTTCTTAGCCGCCGCTGATCAAGTTGTAGTTTGGTAATGGAAGGTTAAGGGCTTCCTTGATGCCTGCCAGAGGAGCAAATAGCTATCACCATCGATAGCATTGTGGTGAAGAGTGCTTCGTGGAGGAGCGAGGTGTTGTCTCGTCGAAGGTCTCAGGCTCAACTCTCTGAGAAAATGAAACTGACTGTTTAAATACGAGTTTTACTACGCATGCGCAACTCGAGGGGCTTCCGGTGGTGAAGTCCCCTGCACATGCGCAGAATAGTACTTCCTCAATGGCGGCTATAATTTCGTGCCACTACATATATATATATATATCTATCACATAGCCATACTGAGGGTTAAAATCTAATTACTAGTTTGGCCTGAGGCTGGTGTGGAAGTAGGGACTCCTGCTCAATGACAGCAAGTAACTACATCTAGTCGTGGTAGCCATCAGTGAGGCCAACATTTCAAAGATGACCCCACTTGCCTCCTGCATAACTATTTTCATTAGCCCAGATTGAGTGATATGGCAGGGCTATTTTAGAGAGACGTAGATCTAGAGGTAACTATGATAATCTTAGACCAGGATGATAAGTCAATGGTCCTATACTTTTGAGGGTAGGACTTTTTGTTTCAAGCCAAACACCCATCATCTTGTTTGAGCAAAAGAGGAAGATAAGGGTGGAGTGGATACCCTTCTTGTATTTTACAAAAACTGGAAGTGTGAAGGGAGCCTGATAGATCTGGTTGAAGGGGTCTCATCACACCTAAACAGGTGAGAAAACACACACACACATCCACAGTTGAGAATATAAATACAAACATATGTATGCATGCGTATTATGTATGTGTGTATGTATGTACGTATGTATGCATGTGTGTGTATGTATGTGTGTGTATGTATGTATGTATGAACTTAATTCAAATATTTAAATGAAAAACATATAAAAGCATTCTATAAAAATCAGTTGCCATACTTAATATTGTAGAAGAAACGTACTTTCAGGCAACACCGTATTCCCATTCCTTATAAGGGACATAACTTCACCTGACACCGTAACTCATAAATAACGTCGGACATGACACATGTTGTCCGCTCGGTTCGTGTCTCTCTTCTTCTTAAAAGGGACTTTGTCCCTCGACTCCGCCTCTACACACCGTTAACTGGGGTCCGGTGCCAAAGGACAGCGTCCACATCCTCATTTCGTCCAGTCTTGCCACTGACCACTCTTCACTTAACGACGACCACACAATCCTCGCACAACCCTGTTGCCGGTGGCGCTCTACCCACCTGCAAATTAAACCCACTTCGTACGTTTTACAATGGCCCAAATCAACCCTTCGGGTGTTGGTTTGGGCCTATGGCTCCGGGTGTCCTGCTCCGGGACTTGAACAGTCTGATTGTTATTCAACGACGACATAAGAGGAACTTTAAGAAAGGTCGAAGGAAGGAAACGGTAAGGTCACATTTGACATTGTTTATGTCTGACACAAACTCGTACGTTTATATTTGTGTGTATATAAACTCATCCACACGTAATCCCACATATCCTACACAACTGTATATTTGTATCAAACAGGGAGTTGGACACAAATATATAGATATGTGTAAGGTGGGGAACGGGATGTGTGTGTGTGTGTGTGTTGTCAAGTCGCCACCGACACGAAATTTACAATAAATCTATTCTCAGTTTCAAGATTCTTCAGAAGAACGGTCAGGTACAAAGACTAAAAACCTATTTTTATCCTCTCTATCCCATCCTCCGTTGTATTTGCGTTTGCACATCATAGATTCATCTGTTTCTACGATGTGCCAAGCGCGGCTTGGTAGTCGTAGGATCGACTAGTCACGACTCGCTGGCGCAGATGCGCGAGTGCGCGCACCAGGTCCCCTCTTCTTGAATAGGACCAGATTCTTATAAGTAAATATTCCGTTGTTATTCTTAAATTTGCTTTAAAATAATAACCTTAATATAATCCGCGCGCACATGTGTGAGTGTGCATCTAAACAGCGGCCTCTGCCAGTCTATACAGAAAACGTCATCTTATTTATCCTATGACTTGCCTCGAGTCTTGAAATTTGGGGCCCACAACTGGGATATTACATACATTCACTTTTATATATCTTGACCGACAGGTGTGCGCGCGTCTCACCCTCTTCGTACACACAGGGTGGCTCAGAAGTAACCGAGCCCTAATTATTGTTAAAGGTTACAAATAAATGGAACAGAAATGTTTTTTCACAAGGTTACAGCAGATGCTGAAAATATAAACCAAGATTTGCAAATACAGTTACGACATCGTTCAATGGTTGAATCTGTTGCTTTTTTGCACAACTCCGGCGTAATACCTTGCCATGTATTTATGATGTTTTCTTTCAGACCATTGAGTATTTTTGGTTTAGCGGTAAACACCTGGTTTTTGAGTACTCCCCAGAGAAAGAAGTCCGGAGGCCTTGCAGGCCATTCCACTGGTCCGCGGTGGCCAATCCATCTGCTCGGAAATGTTCATCAAGCAACATTCAATAAATTCAATAGGATTCGGTTACTTCTGGGCCACCCTGTATATATATATATATATATATATATATATATATATATATATATATATGCTGGCAAGGCCAGCGGACATAAAATGACTTCGGTCGTGTGAGTCTCTCTCTCTCTCTCTCTCTCTCTCTCTCTCTCTCTCTCTCTCTCTTTCTCTCTCTCTCTCTCTCTCTCTCTCTCTCTCTCTCTCTCTCTCTCTCTCTCTCTCTCTATATATATATATATATATATATATATATATATATATATATATAGCATAATTTTGTATTCCCTTGTCATTTATATAACCTCTTCTTATACTCTGTGCTTGACTAACACAATTTTCTCTGAAGCATGTTGAATTCTAACACCATGTTATTAGCGCCACTATACCTAAGTAAATACACACACACTCCCACACACGTTTAGTGTTGCAGTCAGATGAAAGAGTAGTCGACAACTTAGTAGAGATTAATGATGTTTCATTTTGGTCAAGTCAGTCTGTTATTCCTCTGGGATTTTCCTGTGAGTCACAAAATCTTCAGGCAAGTTACAGTTGAGTGATAACTTACCTGGAAGACCCTGTTCATCTACAGGTGAAAGTCAGAGAAGCAAGAGATTGAATCGGCCAAAATAAAATAAAAATTGTGTGTGTATGAAAAGTTTCCTGTTATTTTGTGCATGTGTTTGTACATATACATCTGTGTGTGTGTAGTAATAATCTTTCTGCTTTTGAATCTTAACACTTATGAATCCATTTTCAGCAAGACCATTCTGATGATGAAGAGGAAGAGGAAGAAGAGTACGAAGAGGAAGATTATTCTTTACCCTTGAATTACAAACAGTTACAGGTTCATGCCAAGTCTGCCAGAACTGACCACATGCTCAGCTCTGGACTAAACATATCTCGAAAGTAAGACCAATTTTTCACAATTCTTTCGTTATCCTCTCATTGAAATCTGTGTGGTTTGGTCAAGGAGAGGGTCTTGACCCTTTACAAGGTCTCTGAGAGTGGTGGGGTGGGTGAGAAGCTATCCACAGATCAGGGACCTGATCTGAATGCTTACAACTGAATGGACCCTGGTTAAAGGCCCAACCCAACCCAAGGTGGACCAGGTGGTGGGGGTTAAACTGGTCAATTAAGTCCACCATCCAAAGTCATTCACCAAGTTTTCTTCACCAACCCAAGGAGGGGGGAAAAGACCTTTTCCCAAGACAGCTGACAAGCAGTGGGTTTGAACCCCAAACCACATAGATACAAAGCGAACTTCTTCGCTGCACAGCCATACTTGTACTAGTATGGTAGGTGTTGGTTTGTTGTTGTTTAACCCCAAGTCGGACCTGATCCTGCAAGCCTATGAGCAAAAGTATCCCAGCTGTTATCATCCTGTCTCTTATTCCTGCATAGTGTACCTAGGACTACATTATCTAATGTTTCCTTCCTTTTAACATAGTAGGAAATAATTTGGGTGAGGTTGGAGTGGTGACAGTCCTGTTTTGGTGGTAGCACCCTGGTGGGGAAGGTGATGGTATTGTAATAGTGGGATGGTGGTACTTAGTGGTTATAGTTCTGTAGGGGTTCTGAACTGATGGTAGTTGTGGTGGTCACGCTGTAATGGTTGTGTTGTGGTGGTAGTATTTTTTGTCATGATAAACTGTGTCCCATAATTCTAGTGTCCACTGTCTACAGTCTTAAATTCTGTCCATTTCAGCCAAATTGACCAATATTTCTACAGTGGTAAATTAAGACTGAACAATGAAAAACTGCTGAAGAAGGGTAAAGTTGTAAGTATAGATATTTATCTATTGTCCACCTGGGTACTATACACTCTGTTTGAGTACTGTACTGTTCCTCTTGGTACCATTCTATCTGAATACTGTTTTACATGCATAATGACTGCCTATGTAGGTGCTGTATTGACTATCAGGGTACTATAGTATATTGTTGGGTACATTGTTGGCTATATACCTGAGTACTGTACCGTCTATCAGGGTACTTTACGTTTTAACTAGGTCCTCCACTGCCCTCTTCCATACCTGGGTACTGTACAGTCTACCAGAAGTGAGAGAAGAGACTGCTGGGTAGAAATAAAATTGATGGTTTGAGAGAAATGGAGTAGAGTTGGGTTGTGGTGTTAATTTTGTTACTGGTTTTCAGTCTTGGGACTGCGACCATGCTGGGGCACTGCCTTTTAATGGTTTTTGTTGATTCCATCTGTATTACAAGTTAATCTGGTACTTATTAAATGGCTAAGTCAACCTTAGTGTAAAGGTAGGTAACCCAACACTACCACAAGGTTTCTTTTTTTTTTTTTTTGTTTGACTCTCTAATTTACTCCGATACACAAACATCATCATCATTCATCTGCTTTCCATGCTGGCATGGGTTGGACGGTTTGACAGGTGCTGACTGGGCAGATGACAGCACCAGGTTTCACTGTCCATTTTGACGTGGTTTTTCCAGCTGGATGCCTGTCCTAACACCAACCATCTTACACGGTCTTTAATATTCACTTTTCCATACTTTCATGGGTCACATGAGTGTTGTTGATGCAGGTTATTCTGTAACTGAGCACTCTTCCTATCATTATTCCTCCCCCCCCTCATCTTATTATTGTCCTTCTTCCTCACTCCTTCCACACTGTCACCTGATCATTTTTCTCCCACATCATATTCTTACCTCTTTCTCTTTCTCTCCTTCCACCTTGGGTCACCTCCAATATGAGACGGAGCAATCCATTAATTGAAGCAACATCATAGTCATTTCAGTAAAACCTGTCGACCGTAGGCAAAGTGGGATAACCCTAAGGACAAAGAAAAGCTCCTTCTATTTAGTTAATAAAAATTAATAATTTTTCATTTTGTTGTATCCAGAGGGTGGGTCGTAATTCCAATATAAACACATACACTGGCTATATTTCACTTCTTCTTTCATCACCATTTGTGCTCACATCTCTGATACAAAAACGAAATAATTTGTAATTTTTTTTTTCTTTCTGTTAATGTTTTTGTTTCATTTTATTTTTTAAATATTTAAAAACTATTTTATTTTCCCCGTGTTCTGCAGATGAAGGAAGGCGACTTTGCTGATTTAATTACTGCAGACATTTCCAGCGATAGCGTTGGTGATGCTGCTGATATCAAAGTGAAAAGAGTAAAAGTATTGAAGATATCAGAACCTAAAACTCAAAATGACAACCACACCGTGCTCCTGAGAGTTTGGCGCACAGCATTTCCACCTGGCGTTCCTGAAGGTTCCTAACCATGTTGTTGTTGTTGTTGGCCCAAATCATCAGACTTTAGGTAAAATTTCTTACCTTGAACCTTTAACTAATCAACCAAAACAGTATAAACAATTAATACATTGATGTATTACTACTAATGATGATGATGTACTGGCTGGGGACGGGGAAATGATGCTGGTCTTCAAAATGTGTTTCCTTTTCCATCAATACAGTTGTATTAATGTTCTTCCTCGAAAATTGTTTAAAAAAAGGGTGTTTGTCCCCACAACATTGCTTGACAATTGATGCTGGTGTATTTACGTCCCTGTAACTTAGCGGTTCGGCAAAATAGACCTTTAAAAACACAAAAAAACCCCCCATCAAATTCACTTGAACGTTTAAATTTAATTTGTGTCAAAATATTTTCGTCACTTTAAAACTTCATACCACGTCTTTTTCGTGTGTTTTTAAATGGCTTATAAACACTTTTCATGCTGCAATTGTTTTTGTTTCAACACATAATCTCAGATTAAGTTACTTGCTGTGCACATACATTTCCGTAATCCAGTTCTATATTTAAGAGATGAGGAATTTTGTACATTATTTACATTTGATGGATATTTGTCCTCATCTTGTTTGTTTGTAAACATAACATTTTGGCTGATATACCCTCCAGCCTTCATCAGGTGTCTTGGGGGAAATTTCGAACCTGGGTTCGCATTCCTAAGGTATTTTTTGATGCTATTATTATTATTATTATTATTATTATTATTCAGGTCACTGCCTGGAATGTATATCAGCCAAAATGTGTTAACAACAAACAAGATGAAGACAAATATCCATCAAATGTAAATAGTGTATCTCCGTAAAACATATATACATGACGCTCTGGTATTTGTGGCTATCATACCATGAGCTGACCTTCCCTATTTTCTTCTTAATCCTTTCAATGGTGACTTGCTCCTATAGAGTGGGCAAATCCCATTCCTATCGTTACGTTTAATAGTTTCAAATTTCCTCATAGCTCTTTTGTATCCTCTGATCCTTTCTTTGTGGCTGTAACCTGAAAACTGCATGTGGTGAATGAAATGTTGTATGTGTCTCTTTAACTCTGTAGGGTCACACATGCAGGACACATTTCGCATTACTCTGAGGTTCTCTCTACCCATGCAGAAGTACAACCCCCTCTGTTCTCAAAGGGTCCACTGAATGGAGCCTAGCTTCTTCCTCTGACTCCATTCAGACCTCTATTGTTGCGTATCTTCTATCTCTTGTGAGGTATTTTATCTTGTGCCATATTAGTTTAGACATTTTCCCCACCTCTGACTCCACTAGACTCAATTCTTATCTTTCACTTTAAACATTTTAAAGATAATCGTTTTCTTTTATGCTTTTCGGAGGGGTTACTTTAATTTCAGTCCTCTCCCTTATCAGATTTTTCTTGTGTTCTTTCCATATTTTCTAAATTTATTTTCTTTACTTTGGCTTCTGCCTCCACAGCAAAGTCCAATTTTGTCACCAGGCTTCATGTTTCAACATTTCTTTCTTTGTTACTCCTTCCTTGTTGGGTGTTACTGTTGGTAAGCTGTTTCTTTTTATTGGTAGGAATTCCTTCTCTGATATGTCGGGAAAACACAGTCCCAGCAGACTTTCTTCCATAACGGTTTGCTTTTTCAAAGCAGACATAATAAACAGTTAATTCTCGCCCCCCCACCCACCGTATGGGGAAATGAATAACAATTGCTTTACAAACGAAAGCAATAAACGTTCAGTATAACAATTTTCTGCTCTATAAATCTGAAAGATAAAATCTTGCTGTATTTATCTAGATTTACACTGATAGATTTTTTTTTTTTTTTTTTAATTCACGTAAACCCCACAGAAAAAAAGTCGGAAAGCATTAATTTCCATGTTACCTAAAGTCATCCATGACAATTTTGTGTAAGCAATACCTTATCCTGCATTCCATATTTGAGATGTCGAAGGTTGATTTTGGTGGTCAAAGGTGTTTATATTAGTGTCTATTATTATTTATGACTACATGTTGAGAATGCTTCTGATTGACAATTTATTAAGTTCTTTTGACTATACAGTAAAATATACAGCGATTCTTTTGTATAGACAGCAAATATTAGACTTATGTGTGTATGGTGTAACAGAATCTATTATTAACCAATCTAATCTACAGTTAACTTTTTTTTGCTTCAATTTGTGTATATAGGTAGCTAACGAAGTAGTATTACTAGTGATATTAGCCTTAAAGGAATGTATGTGTGCTAAAAAACTTTGCTTAAAATTAACAGAACTCCCTGTGTATACCATATTACTTAAACTATCCGTTAATGTAACTATACACTTGTATATCACCTTAAATCTGTTACATTTACCTTCTAAAGGGCTTGATTCTTTATTTTTACATGAGCAATTTTTATATTTCTCTTCAGAGGTATATCATCTAATATTATTATGAATATTTATTATGGTGCTTTATGTTATCGCTGAATTTGCTGTAGTCTTATTGGTCTTGGAGTTAGATTTACTATTTGTGAATTATTACTACTATTAGTTTGTTGTATTGTATTACCTAAGGCATATTGTATATTTTCAAAAATATGGCTCTTAGAATTTTCTTCTATTGGTATCATTGCTATGTGTTCTAGCATTATCTGGCATCTTAGTGCTACTGTTTATTTCATTATTAGTATTATTACTAAAGCTATTTTTATATTTATTAATTCTTTTATTAGAACTGGCAATAATAGATCCTATGCTTGGCATTGTAGAGAAGGATATTTTAATTAATGATTCGTTAAATATGTGGTGATATTTATGATTACTAGCAAAGCTTTTTTTAACTATATTTAAAAACTTTTTTGCTAAACACTTAACATTTAGTGAAAATGGATGTGTATACCAAATAATTTCTCTCCTTCCGCTCCTATTAGGTAGTTTATTATTTTTATATATTGATTTAAGGATTTGTGTATTTTTTGCTAAGTGTTTATTGTTATTACTATATTTATTTCTTTGTCTATCATCACTTTTTCTATATTTTTTTGTTGTATTTTATAGAGGTTTCTTTTTGTTTTGTTATTTTTATTGTTGAGGTTATCTTTATTTCTTATTTTAGTATAACATGAAGCTTTGTTTAATTCCATTTGATTATAAACATATATTAAACGACTGATAAATCGGTTTTCTTAGAATTTGAACCTGTACACATTTAACCTACAATAAATAGACCTTTACAGTTGTAATAAAGAAAAATTATAATTTAAAATGGTATCTTCTAGTTATACAAATAAAAATTTAATACTTTTGACCACCAAAATCAACCTTCCACACCTCAAATATGGAATGCAGGATATAGATTACCAAGAGGAACTTACCAAGGAGATATATATATATACATACAAAAAATTTTCTTACCAAAGTCGACCTGCATAAATGTAAACCAGTAAATTTTAATCTATTTTTCAAAAATACTTTCTCATATTTTTTTCTAATTTTAAAAACAACATTCGATATATTATAAAAACTTTATCTTCTCCATCTCTGTCGAGCAGAAGTATTGTCTATCAATGTGTATCAACAATGGATTCCATTATAATGACAATACTTTCATGAAACGATTGTAAGATGCATTAATTAACAAATGTTTCATATATTTTTTAATACAATACTATTTTAGACATATCTTCGTGAGAAATTTTGTTTGATATTGACTTTCATGCTATTATTTCAAAATACAGAATATATAATCGCTCCTATTAATGTCTAAATACTTTATAATATTAATATTCTTGATATTTAATACAAAGAGCACTCATTATAAATTCAGTGGATAATATTCTAACAGAATATATTTAATTAATGATACATGTATGAGGTGTCTGTAAAGACACAGACAAAAGAAGAAAAAACACGACTCGTTAACAGAAGGATTTTGTTGTATGTCATTAGTATTTATTAATGAGTCAGTTAAATAATTTGTTTGTATATATTTATTTTTGTTTTCGTTCCAAATCAAATGACAGCAATGAACCAATAAAGTGAGGCTGTGTGTGTGGAGGTGGGGAGGAGGAGGAGGATGATCGAGTCGTGTCTCCGAGGGGGTGGTCACGGTGGTGGTGGTGGAAGTGGTGGCAGAAGACAACAGCTGAAATTGAACCTACACACACACACACAGCAAGACATCATATGACATTTGGAATCATCATCATCATCATCATAATTATTTATCATTTTATGTCCCTTTCTATTTCTCCATGCTTGCATGGATTGGAATATATGCAGAGATTAATAAAAGGTGCATCAGACTATGCTGGGTGATCACACACACACACACACACACTTCTCTAGGGTTCCTCTTACATCTCTGTACGCATGCTTACACAGGTTTTTCTCTCATGCTTCCTTCACACACACACACCTGAGTCTCTCTCACCTCCTGCCACCACACACACAGGGGTGGGCCCTTCTTTTACACCCCCTACACACACACAGCTGTTCCCATTCACCTCTATCCCAAGCTCTTCTCTCTTTCTCCCTCCAGCTCTAGACAAGGGGAGGGGGTGGGGGAAAGGTGAGACACACACACCCCTCCACCCCCTCTGCCATCACCTGACCAGCAGGATTAACTACAGGCTTTTTACAACATAACTGTAGTTTGAGTTAGTGAGATGATTACACACACACACATGCAAACACACACACATATATATATACTTCATTGTAGTAATCATAATATATACACATATACATTTATATTTCAAAAAAATAATTAAAAAACAATTAGAAAACAAACCAAAAAACAAAACCCTGACACCTAAAATTTACTTCAATTTGAAATTTCTGTGGCAATTTTTCTTGGAATAATTTTGTGAATCTGAATGTCTTTAGACAGTCAGGAACATTTGTGAAGGTCATTTAGACGTCTAAGATCTTACTCTTTTTACTCGTTTCAGCCATGTGGCTGTGGTCATGCTGGAGCACCGCCATGAACGTTTCTTTTTTCTTTTTTTTTTTTTTGGCAGCCAGCAAAATTTGTGAATGTCTTTTTTACTGCCAGAAACATTCAAAGGGGGAGGAGCAAGAAAGAAAGAAAGAAAAAAAAAGGGATTCACTGATAGTAAGGTGGGTGGGGGGGTTGGAAGGTGGTGGGGGAGAGTCCTCACACAGACTGAGTTTAGAATGTGGGAGTGTGTGTGTGTGTGTAGTTTGCATATGTAACAATGTGTGAATGTGTTGGTGTACTTCCACACAGATAAAATGTGCGTATACACATATTTCACTACACATCATTATGTAAGCATATACATACATGTGTGTAGATGTGCAAGTGTTTATATAATTCTACATACATAAACATTCTAGCCAGCAGCTTCTGACCAAGCTGTTCCAAGTGTGTTTTATGCTTGTTTTTCTATGCTAGAATGGAGTGAATAAGTACATAAGAATCAAGGCATTGCTTTACAACCAGATTCCCATTTTGTTACTAACTCTTGTTTTTTTCTTCTCTTTTCAAGTAAAGGACTATTTGTGTGATTCATCGTTGAAAGGACAGAGCTAATGGACAACTTGTCGATGAAGATTATCAACAAACATCACCAATTTTTAAAAATCTTTACATTGCAAGGTGCAGAATGTAGACATACATACATACATACATACATACATAAAACCGGCTTCCACTCCGTTACTGTCGACCAATTTCGCTCACAAAGCATTAGTCAGTCTCATGCTACAGCAGAAGAAGACACTTGCTCGAAGGTGCCATTCACGGCGATAGAACTCAAAACTGTATGTTAACAAAGTGAACTTCATTACATACAGATGTGTGTGTGTGTCATTTTATGATGTTCAAATGGAAATGTAGCTACAAATAACTCCAAAAACGAAGTAAAAAACCTTTCACATAGAACAAGTGTGAGTATTGTCAACTCTTTTCTCTATAAGGGTCCGTTTGTTTTACCCCAAGATCTGTGCATTTAAAAATTTCTTAATGCTTCAAAATATGATCTAAAATGTGTGTGTCAGAGTTCTTGGCTTATGTGTATGTGTGTGTATATACACACACATGCCAAGAACTCTGACATAGCAAGATATCTTTCCTGCTCTCTAAACCTATGACTAAAGCCCTTATCAGCCAAAATATCAGGATTATTGAAAGTTTTATAGTAAAGTTTGTACTACACTGCAGTGGCTGTTTATAAGAAAGAAAAAAAAAAGAGAAAGATGTGTTTTAAAGGAAGAACAATGATATAATGAAAAGGGAGGTGGGGTAGATGCTGAAATGAAGATGTAGGCCGAAAAACAGGGACTTGGAGTATGTATGTGTGAGGTACAGAAAAGATTGTTCTGTAGAAAGAGCCAGACTACTACAGCCCCCCTCCCCCACACCACAGTAAGAGAAAACAGAAAGGAAGAGGAATGGGAGGTGAGTGAAGCGAGTTAAGGGGAGGAGGGTCGACAGTTGACGAAATATGTACAATCGGAATTGGTTTCCTTCAAAAAATAAAATAAAAGAGAAACAACAACAATACAACAATGATTAATCCATGATAGAATTTGCTTATAAAATATAATAATAATAATAATATTAATAACTATAAAAGTTTTCAAAATAATAATAATTAATAATAATAATAGTGTTGTATCTGTAAGAAAATTGAAACTGAACTTAGAAAAGAAGGTCTGTGCCGGAGAAGTTTGACCATGACGTTAGGTCTCTCTCATCGGCCGGAGTTAATTGATAAATGTCCACTTCTTGTCCATTATTCAGTTTCTTGTCATGTGCTACTGGCTTCAACTCCTCTTCCATTTGCATTCCAAATTCGTATTCCATTCCATGTTTGGAATGGTACCGGGCCAAACCTCCTACAAAAACAAACAAAAAAATCAGGGTTTTTTTTCCACAAATATTTATAAAACTTGCTAAACTTTCGACGGAAATAATTAAAAAAACGGTTTTTTTCCACACAAAACTAATTTTATAAATGATGGCATAAAACTTCTTGTAGCTATTTACATTTGACGGATATTTGTCCTCATCTTGTTTGTTGTTAACACAACGTTTCGGCTGATATACCCTCCAGCCTTCATCAGCCAAAACGTTGTGTTAACAACAAACAAGATGAGGACAAATATCCGTCAAATGTAAATAATTTCTCTTAATTATAGAACTGTATTCTTGTAGCTAGAAATATAGTTTTATTTTTGTGAATACTTTAAAGTTACATGTCCATCAATGATTGGAAATCAAGGATGAAGGACATAGACCTCTGAGGCTCTGTGAGTGAAACTGAATATTTAATCTCCATGGAGGATGTGAATCCAGATCTGTATAAAGTTCAGATTGGAAACCTGAAGTCAAGGTTTAAGAACCAACAATACTCCATAAAATTCACTCAGTGAACAGATGGTGGTGGAGTTAAACTGCTGGTGGGGAAAGAGATTTAATCAGATCCCTCATTAATTATTGCCAAGAACCCAATTTATTTTGGGTTGATTCCATGTTATGGTAGAAGATATTTGCTCGAATGCAATGATTACTGAAGTTAGAATACGGAACTAGCTGAGCTACCCTGCTGCCAAGAGAGAACTACAACTGGTGTTACACGGGGTTAGATTTAGTCATAATCCAAACAAGCCTGAAGCTTAAGGACTCAACATCCACAGGGGACACCAACATTCTTTTGTTAGACTCGCTTGTGTAGCCCCCACCTAGTTCAAAACCCTGTCATGACTCGCCGTTATACCTTATATCAGGCATGGACAACCTTTTTTCGAGAAATAGGCCGTACTACTAAAGATCATTGAAGGTAAATTTTCGTTGGTGTGCCTTTCGAATGTTATGTGGCCCGCAAGTTTGTCCTCGATTGGTTCATAAGGTCCGTAAAAAATTTCAATGAAAAAGTTTACATCTAAAAACAGAGTTGCCTCCCTTTGCATCTGTTGCGAGGGAAGCTACTCTTACTGTTACATTACTAGAAGATTGGAAAAAATATATCAAAAAATGATTAAATAAATAAAATAAAATTTAGCACTAGAAATGATTAAAAGTGCGAGAGCATGCTTTGAGTTCAAATCGTGCTAGCGGCATAACTGAAAGGCTTAAAATAATAATACATATATGTAAATGTTTCTCATATATATATATATGTTAAGTTTCACACGAGAACAGCCAAGAAAAAGAAATAAAATTGTGTGAATGAAATAAAAGAAAAATCAGCAGTGATTGTATTCGTCAAACAGATTTTCTTTTTGCAGAGGACCTCCCACCCAATCGCTATTTGACGTGTTTCAGAAATGTAATTATTTAGATATAGTGCCGAAAATAAACATTTTTATACATTTTAATATTTGATCACTTCTGTCTCTTGGTATACTTTCAGCTATCTTTTTTTTTTTTTTTTTCCAACGGATCCTCTGCCTAAAAAGTTAAGGGCCTTATACTTAGATTTTTTTTATTAGAGATCTTTAATACTAAACAAAATAGCCTTTATGCAGTGTAGTGAGGTTGTCTAGGTTTTATGGATTTATTCAGCCACATCAATCTGTTAGAAATAGCAGTCAAATCCCTTGCTTGTCTTCAAAAGGGACACAGTGTCTCTTGTGCTGCAGACAATCTGTGCAACTAATGCACATGCACACATTTTGAAACCAGTGCACAAAAGAAATTGTGTGAATTAAGTTAATAATAAAGACGAAATATCTAATTGCTGGTTCTCTGAATCAAAAGAAAAAGACAGGATGGTCGTGTTTGGAATGCAGGACTGTCCTAGGACTAAACACCTGAACGTGTATGAAAGTTTTTGTCTCTAAATAAGAACTCTAGAAAACTACAATTCTTAGGTGAACATATTCATTCTTTGTGAAATAATGAAAAAGGTAAAAACTGCGTTTGTTTTTTGAAGAGGCACAATATGATGGAGTGGGCCAGGATGGAGAGGTGTGTTATCAGTCATCTGAATCATCCCAGTGTAAAACTGTTACAATAACGAAACTAAATGCTACAAGATACTTTAGACCAGTGCTCCACAACCATTTTCACCTGCGGCACACCTGAACCACAAAACTAAAAGTATAAGGAAGAAAATTATATTAAGGTTACACTGCGGCACACCAGCGTGCCGCAGCAGAGCACTACTTTGGAATGATGTTCTGGGATCTTAACCCCACCATCGATGTAAACAATACACTTTGATTGTCCATACAATCATTACAGGCCAAAAAACGGTCTCGGTATGGACTTTAAGGGGTCCACTGATAAATAAAAGGTCACTGGTTCATTCCCAGCCAAAGCCACAACTATACAATAATGTATAATTAACAAACACAGTATTGAAGAACAGGAATCGGTGCTCGTAGACTTCCCTGTCATAAGGGAGATCACTGAGTGTTGACATCACAGCATTTCCAACTGTGAGTTAAACAACACTTCGTCTTCAGTACCCGTTAGAAATAAATGTAAGATTGGGATATTCAACAGGCATAACACAGTGGTCTCCCTTGTCGTGTCAAAGCCAGACATCAAACGAAAGCAAAGATAAAGAGGCGAAATCATCATCATCATCGTTTTACGTCTGCTTTCCATGCTAGCATGGGTTGGACGATTTGACTGAGGACTGGTGAACCAGATGGCTACATATATACACACACACATAGAACAGCTCTGGATTAACAAGGTGATTTGACAGGTTACATTGCACAGAGATCAGTAAGAATCTCTCCAGGTGGAGCTTTTGTGTCTACTCATTGAGGTCTCAACTCTGGTACAAGAAAGAATTGGAAGACGGATTCTTCAAGCTAAGCCAACTGGCGGGAGAGGTGGACCAAGAATGAAATGGTTGGATAAGATCCATGAGTCGGTGGCGTCTTGGAATCCAGCCAGAAAGTAGAATGGTTATTGCTTCCAATAAGACCCAATGGAGGAGTTTATCGGAGGACTCGACCCCCCTCCTGTGAGCCTCTCAAGCATAGGGGGCAGAGAAGAAGGAATGAATGGAAAGGGACACCTAAAAATCAGGAATTTCATTGGGGTCTGGGCAAACAGTTGATAAGGAATATTCTAAAATTTCAATTAAATCCAAAAATAAATACGACATTGGTCTTAGAAAGGAGCAATCTTAGAAAAAGAAAAAAAAAACAGGAACAGAACCATGCAGAAGAGAAAGAATTTGTGGCAAAAAAAAAAACTAACAAACACATTTTATTTTCAAATTAAAGCAACATTTCAAATTCATGAAAATTGGAAAAGAATTGAAAAGATGATGAAATTTGAAAGAAAGCAACACAATCTCAAGACAAGCTTCAGTGAAGAAAACATGACAGACTCCAAGAGAAAACAAACATTTTCTATGTATTATATAATGTATGATGTATAGATACACACGCAAAATATATTCACGTATGTGTATATATTATATATAGACATTATATATATATATATATATATATATATATATATATACACACACACACACACACTATATATATATAGTTTATGTAATATACATTATACATACATATATATCTCAAAGAGACTGCTAAACAATGATTAACTTTGACACAGTTACTATGGCAACAGAAAGTGGTGTTAACAAGAGGCGGCAGTGGCAGTAGAGTCTGTTGATACACATGGAGAGAGAGAGAGGGGGGGGAGATGCCAAACGGAAAATGATTCAACAGAACGGAACCATGCAGAGTTTTGGAGAGAAAAAAGAAAGAAAAATGAAAACAAATTCTTCATGAAGAACTGAAGATGTCACAGAGTGAATTACCATATTTGGTTTTTTGGGGATTTTTTTTCTTTTTTCTTTTAGGAGAGACAAGACAGAACGAAGAGAAAGAATGAAAAAAAACATGCAGTAAAGACTAACTGGGGTGGGGGTGGGGGTTGAAACAGAAAGGGGGTTCTCGGTGATGAGGGTGACACTGAAGCAGAAGACAGCTTTCAGTACATGCTACTACGTGTTGATGGATGAGAAGAGAGACAATCCTTCTAGCATAAACAGACTGGTCAATGGTTGGTCAGCTTTGAAATGGACACTGATGGAGCTGTTTCAATGTCCATCATTCAGAACTTTTGACAGAGTTCCCTTTTGTCATTGGGAAAAAGAAATGCGTGTGTATGTGTGTATATATCGTCGTCGTTTAACGTCTGCTTTCCATGCTGACATGAGTTGGATGGTTCGACTGAGGACTGGCAAGCCAGGAGGCTGCACCAGGCTCATATATATTTGTATATATATGCGTGTGTAAGTGCACACAAACAAATCAACAAAAAGACTGCAGTGAATTTATTGTTGGCAACAGTTTAAATAGAGTCCACGATTGAAATAACTATAAAATGAAACCCAGTTCACCTGCATGAAACTGGATATTAATGATCCATCTGCAGGAAGAACTTACTGCTCTGAACAGGGGTACAACTCTAAAATTGTGTACTGTTGCAAATATTTAAGCATAATTAATTTCTCTTCCCCAGTGAGAGCCTGTTCTGGTCAAGGAAGATGTTGACCTGTCCAGGCGATGGCTCCGAGTGTGATAGGTTGTCGTGTTCCTCTCACTCACAACCATTACATGAAGCTGATATTTAGAATTAGAGACTTGGCTTCAATATTCAATCAGTCCAAGACAATTGGTGGAATCTTCTGCAGATAGTGTGGAGCCTGCCTGGTCTCTGCCAGATCTCAGTCAGAAATCAGTTAATGCCAACTGTTGACTTGTTTTTAGAAATGTTTATTTTGAAATGTGTGTCTGCCAAAAGCTTTTCAAGTCAGAGAGAAAAAGATTAAGAAACAAATATATTGCACCTGTTTGTCTTTTACACACACACACAAAGAATACTGTTTCACTTCTTCAGGGTAGTTTCCAACCACAAACATATAAATATACATACACAGACAACAAACATGTATGCACATATACATACATACATTCATGTGTGTGTGTGTATACACACACACGTACACATGCAAATACATACTCTATCACACTACCTCTGTGAAAGTAAAGTTAATGAAGGAAAATTTTGTTAAATTTGTAAAAGATTTACTGAATGTATGTCAATAAATATTTATATATATATATATATATATATATACACACACATATATATATATAAGTCTATAGTGTATATACATATATAGAAACACACACACACACACACACATACATATATGTACATATGTATGCACATACCTACAAGTGTGTGTGTGTGTAGAAAGCCAGGTTTAAATGAAGCCAAACAACTGCTGCTATATAATGTGATGCCAGTCGTTGAGTGAATGCTAGAAAGGACGTCTCCCCCTCTCTCCTGCTTGAAATATTGAACAGTTTAGTTGGTGGCCATGGATAAGAAGGGATGGGCAAGGCTGGATTAAAACTTACTGATAGCTTCAAAGGTTTTGTTGATCAACCAACTCTGCAATTAAAAACCAACAAACATCAATAATTAAATTATTAACTCGTCAGATCACAGAGTCCAGTAATGAGGGATTTGGCCATGGAAATTGTTGGAGAAGAGAAAATATAAAGAAACAACTTTTTTTTGTAGAAACCAAGATTATTGTTGGAATGGAATTTTTTTCTTTTCAACAATAACAGAGAAAAGGAGGAATTCTCGAGGAAGCAACATCTTTGTTACAATTTTTATGCATGTGTCAGATGAGAGAAGTGAAGTCTATAAAGGGGGGACTATTTCTTCTCCAGGGGGGCATTTTTGTTAACATTGAAGAAAAGCATTAAATTATATCTGAACCTAATTGTTTCAATACATTACATTTGATGATAAGAAAGCTTTGTTTTTTTTTTCTTTCCTATTTTACAGAAATATTTCTCTACATTTATCCTCATTGACTGTACAAGAATTATTCTGGATGGAAGAAACAAGAGAATGAAGAAAGTAAAAGACAATAAAATAGAATGGAAGGGATTCCTTGAAAATCTTGTTTGAAAAATATCAAAGAATTTGTGTCTTGTTGGCAGAAAGAACGTGAAAATATTCAATGGAATTGAAGAAGAAAGAATTCAATGACGAGACAGGGCTGTCTGAATAAAAGACAAGTGCTAGAAAGGAATTTTGAAGACAAAACAATAAGATACAAACCACTTGGCCACATGATCACCTCCCCACCCACTTCCCACCCCTATAATAAAACAGTCACATGACACCTTGTTCATCCAATTATTTCATCTACAACAAACATGAAACTCAATATTAACCAAGCTCATAGTTGTTGTTGTTGTTGTTGTTTAACCCTAGGCTAATCCTGATTAAGCAGACTTAAGGTGTTGTAGGTTGTCAAAAATCCTGACTTCTGACCACCTGATGACCAGTCAGGTATGTAGAGGTGTGGTGTGATAGTTGGGACATGTCCTAATCTCTCTCTATCCCTCTACTGCCCGCTCTGTCACAGACCAGACTGGGCATTCCAACATACAATGGGTGGTGCAGTGGGAACATATCTCAAGGCAGTGCTTCTCAACTGGGGCCCACACGACCCTTAAGGGTCCACAGAAGATTTTCTTGTCAAAATTTATCTGCAGTAAATTGCTAACACTTCCGCAATGCACAAAACATTTTGGTAATTATTTTTATACAATTCCTAATTATATTTAATTCCAAAAAATATACGACTTTTTTAAACATTGAATGGCTATGAAGGTCCAGCAGAATAAAATAAGCATCAAATAGGTCCTAAACGAGACATGTCCTAATCTCTCTCTCTCTCCCCACTGTCCAGTCTGTTATTGATGTTGCTGTTATTCACTGACCTCTATAGTTCACAGACCCTGAGGTGACTTATAACATTGTTGGGAGTCAGCCAAAATAAACTTGAGAAATGCCATGTCTACATATAGTCGTTAGATTTTCTCTGACGTGCAATGGCTAATTATGTGCTACAGTGTTGCATTCGGGAAACTGAAAGAAGCTCGTCATATATACACACAACACACACACATTGGTAAAATCCACTCACAAGGATTTGGTGGGCCCAGGCTATAGTAGAAAAAATTTGCTCAAGGTGCCACACAGTGGGATTGAACCTGGAACCATGTGGTTGGGAAGCAAGCTTCTTACCACATAGCCACACCTGCGCCTTATGTATATAAAGGGTGTGGGTGGGGAGAATTAGACTTTTCGTTTGTTAAACAACCTGTTAGAAACAGCAACTAATCTGTCTGTGCAAACATGTGTGAATATATACACAAACAGATTGTAAAGTGGTGTAAATTGAGAGCACAACAGATGGAATCCGATCCTCGATCCAAAGACACACGAAGTAGAGAGAGAGAGACAGACAGACAGACAGACAGAACAATGCTCCTCAATTGTTTCTTCAATTCTGTTTCCTAAATGGAAGGAAGGAAGATATATTTGACCAAAATATCTCTCAGAAAGTTTAAAGAATGAGAACCAATGAAGATTTCTTTTCCTCCATGTTGTGTCCAAGAAGGGGTGCGGGGTGGGGAAGTCTTCTTCCTAACAAAACTTTCGACAGGTTCGAAATCACAAGTTGTTTCATGGCAAAGCACCTCGCTACTACTACTACTACTACTACTGCTGCTGCTACCACCACCACTACTACTACTACTACTACTCTTGCTACCACTATTACTGCTACTACTACTACTACTACTACTACCATTTCTATTAAGGAGAGAAAAGTATTTTTATCTATAGGATTAAATGATAAAAACTAACATCATCATCATCATTAGCAACACCAATAACAGCAAAGATAAATGAGCCTTTTAATTGACTGTTGAAGCTGCTAGAAATAGCAACCAAATTCCCCTCAAAGCTATCATGCCCACAACTGTGTTAAAACAGGAAGGATACATGAAATGATGTAATACTGGCTAAACGATGAGAGGGTCGTGGGTGGAGTGTCTGAGCAAATAAGCCTGCTGGATCACGATGACTCAAGACTAAACAACAATAACAACAAAAAAAAAAGAAGAGCAACACCAATAGCAATTAATGATCGTTAATTAATGAAGGAGGCATGAGATGAAAAGATGTGGGTTACTCACCTCTTGAGGATAAAGCCAAGTTTGGTCTCATGCCGTCATCGGGACTGACAGGGCTGCTGTCATCAGATTCCGAGCCGTCATCGGTGGATTCGTTCATGCTTCCATCAAGACCGTAGCCTTCCAGTAAGAGCATCTCATTCCTCTCTTCAGGATGTTCCAGGAGATAATGTTCCAGCATCACTTCTTCCGATGGATAGTCGTGTAAGGTGCTGATCTGGTCACTGAAACACACTTTATGCTGAAACAACGACAAGAACAACATCAGATATGAGTGTATACACATACTGTTATACATATGTAAATATACATAGTGTGTATGTGTTTATATATATATATATATATATATATATATATATACACACACACACACACACTCTGCTCATTAAATACAGGCTTTATGCTGCAAATGATAAGAATATACAAATATTAGTTCTGACTGCATACCTGTCCTTTTATACATGCAGTGTGTATGAGTACACACACACATATAGAAAGATGTAGACAGAGAGAGAGAGAGAGAGCTGTACATTATATATATATATATATATAATGTAACTGATAGAAATTTAAACTAGGAATGACATGAGGGTCATTTTGGTATTATGGAAACGAAAGGTTTTTATAATAATACACACAACACACATGGCGTATGATGATGATGATCATCAGTATCATTTTACAGCCCCTTTCCATGGCCCCGAGTAAATTCTTATACAGAGTCACTACCCCTTGTGAGTCTGGGACCCTGTTTTGTTAGTCTGTCACTGTTTAGGCATGCCTCCACTGACCGCAGGCCCTCCCTAACACCAAAACACTTCAGATAATTATTTCTCATTCCCTCAAAAGTTTATAAGACATCAAATAACAGACAATTCTTGCTGGGAAAAATAGACTTTCTAAAATGGATCGCGAAACTGAAAAGATTGCTTTCGTCCAATGGTAGAACATCTGTCATGTCTACAGAAAATGTGGGTTCAAGTCCAACAGACAGCCTTTGGCTTTTTTTTCTTCTTTTTCCTCAAGAGGGTTTTTTAATCCAACATTTCCATGCCTTTATTAACATGGCAAGCTGACAGTATCATAAGCATGCCAGACATCATCAGTTTCTGAGTTCAAATTCTGCTGAGGTCAATATTACCTTTCATCCTTTCAGGGTTGATAAAATACCAGTTGAGTACTGGGGTTTAATTAATTGGCTAGCCCTGACCCCTAAAAATATTTTAGGCCTTGTGCCTTATAGATTCTTCATAGCTTCATTTGCTACAAGGTTCACTGTTCCAATAAAGAAATTATTTCACATTGCCCCAAAGTTTATGAATTCTTACGACGTCAGCAAAATGTATGCGTGTGTGTTTGTGTGTGTATTATATCTACACACACACATACACATCTTCTATGGACATTTACTTGTGATGGACACAGCCACATGCTAAGATGGCATTGAAGCATAAGACATTCCATATTGAAGTTGATACAATAATGCAGACCAAGGATCGAGACTCAGGTACGGAGGTACTGAGGTACACTGCTGTGGTGCTATTGTATCTATAAAGGTACATAGTGTTTTGAGGTACGGTCATATCATGGTAGTGAATACATTGTACCACTATCTATACAGGGGTTCTGCAGTATCGTGTGTAGTGCAGGACACACAGACAGAAACAGTGTGGTGTTAGTTTGGGCAAATATGACATCGGTTACGTATTTGTAAAGAGAGAGATGGAGATATCAAATATGGCAGTTACTGAAGTATATCAAACTCCCGCTACAAACTGGTCCCGTTTATTAAATTGTTGTTGGTGGAGAGGATTGAGGGTTCCGTTGCCCTTTGGTAATACGAGCCATATTGGCGGAGGAGAAAGGCAAATGTGTGTATGTATATATATATATATATATATATATATATATGCAGTAAGAGGCAGATGGACAGAAGTATATAGAGAGAGAAAGGGAGAGAGAGAGAGAGAGAGAGAAACATAAAAAGAAACAGCTATGTGTGTGTATATAATGGAGTTAGGATGTATAAAATGCAATAAGGTGAGTAAAAGAGAGAAGATTGAGCAGTATTTTCTGGAATAAAACAAGAAAACACAGAATAATAATGAACTCACCATGTTTAAGTACTAAATCAATGATGGCTGCGTGGTGTGTGTAGTAGTAGGAGGAGGACTGGTATTAGGGGGTTCAACAGGAAGAGATTAAAAGATTTAGGAAGTGACAAGAATCCCCGCAGGGTAAAGAAAGAACAATAAGAAAATATCTGGGGTCCTTTTATTTGGCGGACTTGAGTAGTGTAGTTAGAAGAATCCCTTATTGTCACCTTGTGGTTAAAGGGATGGAGGCAAAACTATGGAAGGACAGAATACCATATTTTATTACATTATGGTTTGGATATGAGGTAAAACTAGGGAAAAACAGAACAGCACAATGTCTCACCTTGTGGTAGAATGAGGGATAAAACTATGGAAGGACATAACAGCACAATGTGTCACCCAGTGGGTGAATGTGGAGTATAACTATGGAAGGACAGAACACCACAATATGCCAGTGTGTGGTAGAATCTGTGACATCCCCACCCCTCACCCTTTTAACCAGAACCTCTCTTGAGATCAGTGAGATTTTTGCAGCAAAACCATGCCAGGTTCTGCTGTGAATGATTGTAATAGAATGAAGTTTGACAAAGGTACCCAAAGACCAAGTCATTGAGGTGGTGGTGGTGGTAGGGAGTGGGCTGTTAATAAATTGAGAGTGAGGAGAGGGGTGGGGGTAGTAAACCAGGCAACCTGTTAGCAAAACCAAAGATCTTCGCTTCTGATTCATTGTAATCAAATTAACCAATTAGTCATCAATCTTATAGAAATTATTTAATCAGTCATGTATTTATCGAATCATTATTTAATTTACTAATTAGTGTACCAATATTACAATGAAACTCTGTATGTGTGTAGAGAAGTGTATATGCCTTCATACACACACACACATCAAATAGTAAACTTATTTCATTGTATATATTCGGTAGAGCAAAATCTTCTCTTCTGTGTACTCTTTCAGGTTTCTCCAGAGTACCACGAGGTACTCCTGAGTGCCATGAGGTACTCAGGAGGTATTCACAGTCACAGTTCCCACACCAACAGAAAGAAAGGAATGTCTACAAGACTTAGTGCAACCTCTCTCTCTCTCTTCACCCCCAATCTGTCCCCTACATCACTATAAATTCTTTGCACCCCCTACATCACTATAACATCACCAATCAATGTCTGCTGTTCTAAACCAGACACTATCTTTTATTTTTTACAGGTTTCACTCATTAGACTGTGGCCATGCTGGGGCACTACCTTGAAGAATTTTAGGTGAATGGATCCACCTCAGCACTAGTTTCTTTTCTTTTTTTCTTTAAAACCTGGTACTTATTGTGTTGATCTTTTTTGCTGAAACACCAAGTTATGGGGATGTAAATACACCTACACCGGTTGTCGAGTGGTTGTGGGGGACAAACACAGACACACAGATGCACTCACAAGGCTTTGATTGGCCCAAGGCTATAGTAGAAGACACTTGCCCAGGGTGCCATGCAATGGGACTGAACCCAGAACCATGTGGTTGGGAAGCAAACTTCTTACCACAAGCTAGACCTGTGCCTTTGATTTGAAAATGTCTTAGTCCAAGAAAGAATCAGAACTCTAAGATAAAGAGAGACAGCCAGATGGTACCTGAGAGAGAGAGAGAGACAGACAGACAGACACACGGACAGATAGAGAATGGAGTGTTTGAATGAGACGTGGTTGTCTGACTAGTCTGGGATGACAGTAGCTCCAAATAAGCACGGACTTAGATTGTCATGACATGTCCAACTCATGCCAGCAGGGAAAGAGGATGTAAAATGGTGTTGGTGGTGGTGGTGAAAGCATGAAATAGTAAGTGGGTGTGGCTGGCTTTAGTTTTCTGTCAGCAAAAAAAAAAAAACCGGTTTTTCAAAAGTGTAACATAATACAACAAACTTATTATTAAAAGATAATTTTTTTTTTTATGAAAAGGAAAAATATTACCACAACCACCACACACACATTCTCACAACAGAGTGTTGCTATGTAAAAGTTGTTTATGGTTTCGATGGTTTACTAAAAGAATTACTAGTTTGACTTAATTCGAGATTTAAGTATAGTAATTAAATCTCCAAGCTAAGAGGAAAAGCTTCAGTGTAGTTGCTTAAATTTGCTAGAAACAGCAGCCAAAACCTCCATAAATCTCTACAGTCTTATAATAAAAATAATCTATTTTTGTTTTGAACTCTTTCTCCCATTACTCAACATCTGATATTTATAAAAATGATATTTCTTTAATTTTCCACAAGGGCAGCTGATGAAAGGGACAAAACAAGGACATACAATTTGTGGGAGATGGGGTTACGTAAATGACGAAGGGAGAGGAGGAGGAAGAGATGCAAACTATGAATGGTATTTGTTAAGATATGTGCACACATGAATGATATAATCCCTCCTAATACAGGAGAGCCTCCAACAGGGGCCAATAATGGAACCCCTACAGATCCAGGTGTACCTTAACAATGAAGGACACAAACTCTTGTCCAACTATTTTTGTCTCCAATCTCCAACCATAACTAGAAAAGCTCCATTCATCCATTTCTACCCCAGATACCCACCCTTTTTTTTACAAATTCAGTGAGAGAAACGGCACACTCCTCTCCCCACCCCCCTTACTTTCCAAGTGCAACTTTTAAAGGTCAATGGAGGGTGTCACCAAAGAGGAAGGTGCCCCTGTCTTCAACCTCATCCACTACAACTATTAGACAGGGCGACACTGCTTGCCCAAACTTGCTAAAGGCAGATGGTGAGGGTGGGGGGGTCCACTTTAATGATGAACTCAGCCAATAGGTGGATTAGTGTTGCACGTGACAATAGGCTGTTTGATATCACCTCAAAGGTCAGCGATGATAAGACACTGCATGGGAGCAAGCAATAGTTTTGTTGCTCTGCGAGCATCTCAAGCAGTCCTGATAAGTGGCATTACCATACCTGGAGAGAACACCTTGAACCAGCAGTGGCCCTCCTCAACAAAGTAAGGCCAGGAATTTCTGGAAGCTCTCCATAATAGTCCTTGGCCTGAAAGTCCTCTGAAACAGACCAAATAGTTCATCCTCACCAGCTTCATCACCACTTGTCCTCTAGATACTTCCATCGACAGCATTACTTAACTGGTTGAGAGTGATGGGTATCTGAGGAGAGATTCTAGGGGCCAGGGACCTTAATCTTGGCCATTATAATGACTTAGGACTGCAGTTCCATCACAGAGATGCACTGTGGAAAAACATGAAGAAGAAATGGAGACCACGCCTGCTCATCCTCCAGGAAAGCCTGTGGCTGGCACAGTGTGATTGTTTGTGCATCAGCGACCACAGCATGGCAAACCTGCCTTTCAGAGAGGGATGCTGACAAGAGATGGACTGCCTGAACAATGGAAGCAGAACAGTTGATGCTCTGATCTGGACAAAATGGGGGACTGAAGATGAGCCCAATGGTGAGAAGTTGAGTCATTGAGCAGACAATGCAGACATCTGCATCTGCTGTCTTACCATGACCTTTCAGGGTTAACTGATTCCTGGGTGAGACTTTGAGAAGATCAAAGTGTAAAGACATTTTGCAAGGTCAACCATGTTGGATGATTTATTTAGAGACAAAAATTTTTTTAAAAATAAACAAATGAAAAATTATTTTCAAATCAGAGAAAAAAAAAAACAAAAAAAAAAGACCTGGGACGAGGTGGTGAAGCACGACCTTTGAATGTTGGGCCTCAAAGGGCTGATAATAAGTGACCGAGACCTTTGGTGATTTGCTGTGCTTGAGAGGACATGTGAAATCAAAGTTGTGGCCTGTGCCAGTGACACATAAGAGGCACATGGCACTTATATATATAAAAGGCATCTACTACACTCTGTGGGGTGGTTGGCATTAGGAAGAGCATCCAGCTGTAGAAACCAAGCTCAAACTGGAGCCTGGTGCAGCTCTCCAGCTTGGCGTCTCTGGTCAAACTGTCCAACCCATGCCAGCATGGAAAACCGATGCTAAATGATGATGATGATGATATATATGTACACACAATCTTGTGGTATCTGCTTACATGCAAGTGGCCTGTACCTCCTTGTAATAGCTACTTAGAACAGTGAAACTCACCACCACCAGATAGTATTTCCTTACAGCCAGGTGGACTGAGTCACTGAAAGCCGAGTTGATCACAACCATCCAGAGTGCAGTAAACAGGATTTGAACTCTGCACCACCTCCTCCACCACTTCAGTTAAGTGTCCACTACTGACTCAGTAACATTCTACACACTGTCTATATATTTATAGGTGAGGGGAATGAGAAGAGGTAGTGGATGTTGTGATGTTCATCCAGTAAAAAGCAAAGTGGTGGATCAGTCTAACACATACACACACACACATTTTTATCTTTTACTTGTTTCAGTCATTAGATTGCAGCCATGCCGGGGCATTGCCTTGAAAACTTTTTGGTCAAATGAATCAATCCTAGTACTTTTTTTTTTACTCTATTGGTCTCTTTGGTCGAACCACTAAGTCATGGGGATGTAAACACACCAACACTGGTTGTCAAGTGGTTGTGGGGGAGGGAACAGAGAGACAGATATGTATATACACGATAGGATTCTTTCAGTTTGTCTTTACCAAATCCACTCTCAGGGCTTTGGTTGGCCCAAGGCTATAATATAAGAGACTTGCCCAAGGTGCCATGCAGATTCATATTGAAAAAAGAGCTCAAGTTGAAATTCTTTGAAAAGAAGGATATTCTGAATGTCATATTGCTGGAGAACTAGACCTATTGAAAAATGGTGAGCGTCATTGCCTTAAACGACTTGGTGAAACCGGCTCAAATCTTGACAGAAAAAGATCCGGTAGGCCCAGAGTAACATCGACTGCAGAGGAAACGGAATAAAAGGAAAACAGGTACGTAACTAACCATTGAATTGAATTCTATGCGACAACATCCAGTATCTCTTACTATTGCTAAAAAAATGACTTCTTTCTGCTGTGCTTAAAGGCTGTGTGGCAGTTAAGAAAGGCAAATAAGTCGAAATGACTACATTGGGCAGAGCAGCACAAGAATTGGTCATTAGAAGATTGCAAAGAACTATTATGGACTGACGAGGCTAAATTCAAACTTTTTGGAAGCAAACGAAGAGTGTTTGTCAGATGAACGTCTCTTGAACGAATGAGTAAAGTTGCATTGCTCCAGCTGTAAAATATGGTGGTGGATCTGTGATGATTTGGGGATGTTTTGGAGGATTGCAGGCAACACCCAGGGCCCTGCTTGCAAGAATTTGGGTCGATTATGCCAATCCTAATGTTTGTTTTAGTGTGGACCTTATTTCAACTTACTGTATTTAGCAAATCATTAGGAGCATGTTTTTCACATAAAGGAGCAAGGGAACAACAACAGGGGCCACAAAAGAGAAAGAATAATGTTCCTATATTTGAGAGAGGCCCTGCACTAACCCTTACTTCTAGTTTTTCTTCCCCTGAGTATTATCCTTTTCAAAATTTCTTCCCTGGCCTCATGTGTATAGGGAAAACTGAAGCCTGGGGGTTCCTGTGAATGACAAGGGCAATGCTTCTTCTTCCAACCCCTAACCCTTACCCCCAGTTCAATCTCCCCTGCGTATCATCCCCCCCCCCTCACCATGTGTTTCCTGCAAATGTTCAAGAGGGTTATCCCCTGCATTAACCCCCTTTTGCTACAAAGTCCCTCTCAAAAACCTCTTCCTTCACACCAGTCATAAAAGACCTCCATTACTTAATTAGTTGCCAAAACTAAATGACTAATTAGATTATAAGATAGCAGGTTGATTTGATTACAGTTGAAGAGGGAAGAAAAACAATGGAGGAAAGGTTATGGGCTTGTCCCTCCAACTGCTTACTTGGTTGTTATTGTTGCTATGGTGGGGGGGGGGACTCTTCAAAAGGTCGGACTTCACAACAAATCTCTCCTCTCTCTCTCCCTCCCTCTCTATCTATCTGTATGTCCCATCTACTATCTCTGTAACACTATCTCTCTCTTATTCTCTCCTCTTCCTCTCTGAGTCAACAGAAGAAACACAAAAGGTCATTATGTGTGTGCACGCTTGCGTATATGCATGTGTGTGTGTGTTTGAGTGTTTCTCGGTGTGTGTGTGTGTGTGTGTGTGTGTGTGTGTGTGTGTGTGTGTGTGTGTGTGTGTGTAAATGACAGCTGAATAAATTAAATTCTTCCAACAATATTGGTGGTGGTGGTGTAGTTACCCCCCATCCCTTCGCCACACCATCCCCCACCCAGGTGTAATACAATAATCTAGTCAACAAATATAACATTTCCACCACCACCACCCAACTACTTCCCCCACCCCTGCCGCCACCACCACCAGTGGGAGGAGTGGGAGGAGTGGAAGGTGTGCAGTGTTTCAGTAAACATGACCTTTGTCTTCCCTCACACCTTTTATTGTTAGCAGTTTAAATAAAGTGAACCATTATTTAGCCCTAGGTTAGCAACCATCTGGCAGACATATGATCATCCCTTATAAGTCCCACATTTCTTTTAAAGGCAGAGGGATGTGATTTGAAAGAGTTTAGCTGCTATTTCTAGCAGACCAAAGATAGACTTCCTGGCAGGGCTGCAAGAATAGAGAAGAGAGTAGGGGGGGGGGAATTAAGAAGGATTTTAGTAGTAGTAGTATGAGAGTGGATGAATAGGTTCCCTTCATTACTACATGGTTCCAGGTTCAATCCCAGCGCATGGGACCTTGGGAAATTATGCTTGGGACAACTAAAACCTTCACAGTGATGATCAATAATAAACAGAAATTGTGCTGAAGGCTGTGCTCTGTGTGTGTGTGTGAGCATATATATATATATATATTTGAAAGGGTTAAACGAATGTGCACATACACCAGAAAAAACTTTTTCCAAAACAAGGGGTTAGCAACATCCTCATAAAAGATTTCATAACATTTTTTTAAAAAATCACCTCACTTCAAAAAGTGCATTAAGTAATTCTCATAGACTTTCAATATATATATATATATATTTATATATATATATATATAATCATTTTCTACTCTAGACACATGGCCAGAAATTTTGGGGACATTTTCAAAGACAGTTCCAGTGAATGGCTGAGTCCTCAACCAGCCATGCGATGAATGAAGACATCACAAACGGGTCTTTTATGATGAGGAGAGGATAGTTCACACTTGGTAAGAAATGGTGGGGAAATCATGTAATCATATGACACCCACCCCAACATCATGTGGTCTCCTGTTTCTCCTTATTTGGGGCTCCATACATGAATGCAGCATTGGGCAATATTAGGAGGTGAACTGACCAGTGGCTTTACAGTGTCAAAAGTTCTTTGGAGACTCCCATTGTGACATGAGAAGGAATCATCTGGTCCTGCTGTCTCGTCACTTCTATGCTTATGCTGGGGCTGAGGGCAGTTTTAGTTGAGAGGCCATGTTTTAGTCTATTTAATTAAACATGTTTTAGTCTATTTAATTAAACATGGGGACTAATTTTCTAAAAACGTGCTCTTTGCGTTGTCATCCTCAAAAGTGATTTTCTATTTAATGTCAGTTTGACCGAGTATTTTGCTGTATCAAGTATTAGCTACATGCTGTATACACAAAGATAAGTCATAAATTTTTAACCAGAAAATGGTTACAGAAAATGCCATGTGATTTAGCTGTTAAATATTGCTCTGAGTTTGACATTTGTAGCACACACTAACACACAGATATACATGCATATACTGACCCCCCCCCCGCAACACGTAGATGAGGGGGGAAATGAGAAGTATATGAGGGAGAGGGTGAGGTGACAGGAGGAGAGGAAGATGTGAGATACAAAGGAAAAGAAAGAGAACAGAGAAAAGAGGAAGATATGAAAGCGAGGGAGAGAGATGAGAAAAAGAGTAAGATATGGAAGAGAGTGAGGGAGAGAGGTAGGTGTAAAGAGATAAAGGGAGGGAGAGAGGAAGCGGTAGTTATGAAAAAGAGAGTGGGAGCATGTAACGAAGATGTGTAGAGAAACGAAAATTTGTAATTCAAATAATTGTAAAGAGATAAAGTGAAAAAAAGAAACGATAGTGAAAAGAAAGTGGTTTCGTAATGGTTTCTATTTTTCAAAGAGAATCAAAGCTAAGTGGTCGCTATAATAAAAGTTGGGATCTTTTCCTTTTGGCCAGCACATAGGAAAAATAATTTTTTGTAACTAAACACTTTCAAATTTCGTATACTGGTAGAATGTGTCATTTAAAACATTTACTCTTGGCGTTTTTAAGAAAATTTTTTATTTTCGAAGTTATTTCGTGTTAAAGTTGTCGTATTTCGGTAATTTCAACCAATCAATGACGTCTATTGAGGTGAATAAAATTACTGCCGTTGTTTGTCAAAAACAACTATCGGCGGTGTATATTTCGTTTATCACTGTTATGACATCGTTCGTGCGTTTGTACTGGTTTTGGTTTTAGGGTTAGGGTTCAAGTTTTAGGGTTAGAGTTACGGAAAAATGTGAAAAATGAAGAAATTGGAGGAGGAGGGACAAAAATGGGATCCTTTCCCTTTGAACGGCACATCGAGAAATTAATTTTTTGTAACTAAACACTAAGCAAACGAAAATACTTCAACAAACAAAATAGGCAATTTCGAAAAATTGCTAACATAACTAATAACTGAATTGATTAAACTATACACAGGTGTATCTCAAACGTAAATATATCAGAAATAAATGACAAACTAGATATACACCGCCAGAACGTCTTGTTGACAAACCACAGCAGTAATTGTTTTCACCTCAATAGACGTCATTGATTGGTTGAGATTACCGAAATACAACAACTTTAACACGAAATAACTTCGAAAATAAAGAATTTTCTTAAAAACGCCAAGAGTAAATGTTTTAAATGACACATTCTACCAGTATACGAAATTTGAAAGTGTTTAGTTACAAAAAATTATTTTTTCTATGTGCCGGCCAAAAGGAAAAGATCCAAAAGTTGAATGAAAATTATAGTGAGAATTCTCAGAAAGTAAAGAAAGATTAAGTCGTAACTCAAATGTTACCTAAGTTAAAAGAAAATAAACAAATGAAAAGGATACTTATTGGTAAGAGGTAAAATTCCAAATCCTTGTTCTTGTACGAAGTTTTCTTTTATTTGCTTCTTACTGCAAATAAAACTACGACTTGTAACCACGTGGTTATCGACGATACCTCTGGCTTGTGTCACTGACTTTAATAAGAGTTGGATGAGATATGATGGCATGTCCCCAGCTCTTATATTATTTATTAAATTCAGAAATACAACAAGCACGAGGGTCAACGGTAACAACAGATCAATAATTTATTCCTGGTTGGTGTAGAGCCGTTTGGTTCCCGGGTGAAAGGCATGCCGCTAGAATACCAAAGGAAGCTTCGACCATATATATATATATATATATATATATATATATATTGCTTTTAAATAAAGTATATATATATATATATATATATATATATATATATATATATATATTGCTTTTAAATAAAGTATATATATATATATATATATATATATTGCTTTTAAATAAAGTATATATATATATATATATATATATATATATATATATATATATATATATAAAATACATTAACAGTCAGTTTCAATTTTGCTGGCTTGCAATGTGACCCAGGAAAAGTGGTGCATAATGGGGAAAATACTATGAATTAAGCTTACCCTGAAATGTTAATAGGAACGTGAAAATGTTCCGAATTTAACTTCATCCTGGAAGAGGAGAAACTCTAACATTTCGATTAGGCAAAGATCGCCGAAGGACACTTTTTTACGGAAAAGGCCGATATTTAGGTAATCGTACCGAAAGATCGCCACAGCCGTATATACAACTTGAACAGACACACACATATCAGTACATAAACATACATTTACATAAACATATACACAAATGCAGACACATCTACACACTTACATACGTAAATGCTCACATAAATACATACATACATACATACATGTGTATATACAAGCATACGTATGTACACATCTGCATACGTACATGCATACTTGCAC
>NC_142948.1:1500398-1515398 GCF_046866305.1 Octopus bimaculoides | reverse complement strand
CATGATTATACTTACACACACACACATATTTACACACACACACACACACACACACCTATATACATGCATATATATATAGACAAATATAATTACCATTATTATTTTTTGCTGTCTTGGCTTAAACAAAATAGCCTTGCTTCTTAGTTTGTGACCAGCCTGGATTCTGCACAGAACACATCCATACAAACATACATACATAAATACACACACACATACATCCACACATCCATACACACACACATATATATATATATACATGATATTTGGCTTTGTGTAGATATAGATTCTCTCTCTCACTTGTTGCCAAAATGAAAGGGTCAACACACATTCCACATCATGGTATTTTCTGAACCAAATTTTAAACTTTAATTCACCTGAAGAAACCGGTTCTTTTTTTTTTTCATGATGTAATCAATTTATTCATCAATAAAAAAAAAAGGGTCTGAAACAGCTGTAGGGAAACTTAACTCATTTGTGTCCTTTCTTTACACATATACTACACAAACACTAATGCATACTTATGTTCACACACAATGGGCTTCTACACAGTTTTTGTCTACCAATTTTACTCACAAGGTGTAACAGAAAATTCTTTAAATAAAAGCTTATCACAGGAACAATGAATCATTATTGTTACCAAAATAATTGATGATTTTGCTGGCTCTCTCTCTCTCTCCCTGTATATATATATATATATATATATATATATATATATATATATATATACACACACACACCTCCAGTATTTCCAGTAAAGGAAACTATAGACATGAGATATTTCCAGTGTTTTGCCAGTTACCAGACTAAAGAACCTATTTATAAACAACCCAAATAGACTCGATTCCACTTCTTTGGTCAAACAGTCATCCTGTGTTATTTTAGCCAAGCAATCAAGACACCACACCTGTTTGGTTACCAACGTCAGTGTCCAATGTTTTTGTCATTGAGTGAAGGTTGGATCAAAAAGGCTGGTTTAACAGATAATGCAATCAAAAAAGAAGCAATATATTTTGATTTATGTGTCCTTGTGGGCATTTCCTTGAAACTGTTGAGTCACTTAGATAAATATATGACAATAATTCTGTGACTGACAAAACATTTGTATATAAATATACATACATAGGTGTCAGAGTGGCTGAGTGGTAAGAAGCTTGCTTCCCAACCACATGGTTCTGGGTTCAGTCCCACTATGTGGCACCTTGGGTATGTGTCTTCTACTACAGCCTTGGGCCAACTAAAGCCTTGTGTGTGGATTTGGTAGACAGGAACAGAAAGAAGCCCATCATATATATATATACATATATGTATGTATGTATTTACATGTGTGTGTGTGTGTGCATCTGCGTTTGTTCCCCCACCATCACCTAACAACCAATGTTGGTGTGTTTATGTCCCCATAACTTAGCGGTTCAGCAAAAAGTGGTGCTCCAGCATGGCTGCAGTCAAATGACTGAAACAAGTAAAAGAATAAAGAATATATATATATATATATATATATATATATACTTTATTTAAAAGCAGCAGAAATATAACAAAAAAACCGTTACTCTGAGTTTCACGTTCCCGTTCATCGGACAGTTTTGTATTTGAGTACTCTTTTTTCCACCTTGTTGCACATTTCATGTGCTTACTCCGGTATATATATATATATATATACACACACACACACACATACCTACATACGTATAAATGTATGTAGGTATGTATGAGTACTGTTAAATGTTCGGAAGATTTTCCAAGCCCAGATGTCCTTTCTATTGCCAGGATATTATCTTCCAAGCAAGGGAAAATTTCCCCATGGCCAGACATTCTCTTGTAGAAGATTGGAAATGAATGACACTGCTTGTAATAGTCACAAAAAATAACCCAAATAAAGAACAGACTGAGGAGAAGATGAATAAATCTTTTAAACAATTTATAGGATAGGATAACAGTTCAAATCTCAGACTTCATGTAATGAACTAAAAATAGTGTTTAATCAATTGATATTTCACTTACATAGAAAAAAAATCATTGACATTAATGACAATTCTTTTGAAAAAAAGCAAGAGAGAGAAATCTAAAATTTAAATTGATTAAAAATTTAAATGGAGACATGTAAGAAGTGTGGGGGGGGGGTAGATCTTATGATTAGGTAATGTTTACTCTGTACATATGTCAAACATTCTCTAGAAGCGGATCTAACTTTCAGCCAAGTCCACTGTGAAGATCATGCCCCTCTCATAACATTCCATTCCTTGAACAGGGAAGGTTGACTGTGCCTCTCTGTCTAGTAACTATGGTGATAGAGATAGTTGGGTGGATGTAGTTCAAATGTTTGACAACAGGGTTCTCTTGTCACTCAGAGCCAATCCTTCATCAAGTCTTTCAAGCACCACTTGAAAAGGAGACAGAGAGTGAAGGAAGAGGTAAGTGTTGTCGTCCAATATATTTCAGTGACAGTGGTGGAGTGACAATGAGTGGATTGAATAAATCTTCTGTTTGGCCATGGATGGGAGGGGACATGAAGTGGACACTTGCTCTTTGAAAAAGTGAGGAGAGTCCAGGATTTGGTGTGGACTGTCTCCTCATTGGTTCTCCCTGTTTGAAATAGGAAGCAAAAATCTCGAGAGAGAGAGAGACATCATTGCTAGTCTTTCTCCCATCTTCTCACACAATCTCTAACTCACTGCCAATTGCTTTCTGTGGTCCTTAACGACCATTCTTGAGACAAATCAAAAAAGAAAACAAAATAATAATTGTTTCAAACTTTGACTGGCAACTTTTTGTTTTTTGGTGGTGGTGGTGGTGGTGGGGGGGTATCAGTCAATTACATTGACCCCAGTACATGACTGATACATTATTTTATTGATAGTGTGAAATGTAAAGTTGGTCTCAGCAGCAATAATAATAATAATAATAATAATAATAATAATAATAATAATAATAATAATAATAATCCTTTCTACTAGAGGCAATAACAGATGACAATGTATCTCTAAAAGAAACAGAGAAACTCCCAAACTACAAAGATCTGGAAATAGAGGTAAATAGAGAGAGAGAGAGAATGACAGAGTTGGGGGGGAGGGCGTATGAAGAGAGAAAAGAATTTAAAACAGAAAGAAATATCTGCTCTGTTATCTCTGGAATTTCTTTAGACAATGTAAGGAATTATAGAAGTGTGTGGATGCATGTGTGTGGGTGTGCATACAATTACATGTGTGTGTGTGTGTGTGTGTGTATATATATACAATTATGTGTGTGTGTGTGTGTGTGAGTGTGTGCGCATACGTGTGAGCATGTGGAAAGTGTAGGCAAAATGAAGACAAACATTCTGTATCCATGTATTATATATGTGTGTGTGTGTGTGTGGCGGGGGTGTACAAATGTACGCACACACACATGATTTCTTAATATTTGATGAGAAAGACAGAAAAAATATGAGCTGACAATTCTCACAGCTTTGTAATAATAACAACACAAAAAAAGAAATTCTAAGAAAAAATTCCAAGCATAACAACAATACTACTGCTACTACTACTACTACTACTACTACTACAACAAAGAATAGTAATGATTTCAAATTTTGGCACAAGGCCAGTAATCTTGGAGGAGGGGTAATTTGATTTCATCAACCCCAGTACACAACTGGTACTTATTTATTGACCCTGAAAGGATGAAAGGCAAAGTTGACCTCGGTGGAATTTGAACACAGAACGTAAGAAGGGACGAAATATTACTAAGCATTTTGTCCGGTATGCTTTGGCACAAGGCTTCATATTTTAGGGGAGGGGACTTGTCAATCACTTCAACTCCCAGTATTTAACTGGTATTTCTTTTGTTGATCCTGAAAGGTAAAGTCAACCTCAGTGGAATTTGAACTCAGAATGTAAAGACAGATGAAATGCCGCTAAGCATTTTGTTCGAAGAGTTAACGATTCTGCCAGCTCACCACTTTAATTATAATAATAATAATAATAATAATAATTATAGTAATAATCATAATGATAATAATAATGGCAACAACATTCCATCACAGTTTTGTTGTAGTTTTGAGACCACCTTCTCCTAACCTTTGCAACAGTATTTGGGTAACGACCAAGCCCATGTGTTTCTTAGAGGGGGCACTTGCCATATGAGGGACTTTTGCTCAGGTACCCAGTCTCACGAATGCAGTTGTGATAATACTTTATATTTGACGTTGCACTCATAATGAGTGCTGTGGTTTTGAGGTATCATAAGCATGGACATTTTTAGTGAGACACCATCTGCAGGAGATTGCCAGGCAAGGCTACAGCAACGGAGGACCAAACCAGAGAGATGAAGAGACTGTGGAAGACGAAGGTGATGACTTTCCCTGAAGTAATTGGTACTCTTGGAGCAACATCCAAATTTCTAGCCAAAGGACTGTAGGATATTGGAATTGAAACATGGTATTGTCAACCACCAGAAAAGTGGCATTCCTCTATTCTGCAAGAATCTGAAGAAAGATTCTTAAGATTAGAGGAGACTTGTTGTCACCAGATCTCAAGACAACAACCTTACAAACTAATAAAACATGTAAAAGTTTATTGAGGAATAATAATTGTAAAGACAGGAAAGAAATTAAAAAATATTTTAAAGTCTGCATGCAAAATTACAAAAGATATGATGTTCAAAAGAGTTCTGGTTTGTGTTTGATTTAAATAGCGATTTGCCAGGAGTTCTCTCAGATGAAGTGCGCAAGTTCTTTCATAGCTGATCAACAAACTATGAAGCCTGTGAGGACAATTTCCTTTATTCATTTATTTTTTCTGTGTACACAGATTATAACAATATATTCACACCTGTTTAAATTTTCACAACAAAAGCTTCAAAATAAATTGTCATAAATATCACTTCCTTGGTTTCTTTAGTAACAAAGCAGCAGTCAAACTTTTCAAATTAGCACAACAAATCAGTGAAAATTTGTCTAATTTAACAAACTGCTTATGACATGTTATTACAATGTGTTGAGATTTAGGTGCCTTTAAAAAAAGACAACTATTGCTGTTATCAGAGATATCAATCAGTGAATGACTAAGAGTTTTTTTTTTTTAGCACAATAACACGCTCGGTAAAGACAACACAGATTGGCCCAATTTGTAGAATATGTCATAGATATGTAAGATATGGCAGTGAAAAGTGGTAGACTCTTTGTTGTATAATATTTTGTGCACAAACACTTGTCATTTATTACATGCTCTGTTTCCAACAGAAGTCAATTTAAGCTTTCCAATCATTGCTTTAAGAGCTTTGAACTGAAGAAGGCATTTATCGACATGTTTTGTGATTTTTCTCAACTAGTTCTATGTTACAAATTAGATATGGAGGAGAGCAGAAGAAAGTCGACAGAGGTAAAAGGTTGTAATAAGATTTAAAACATGTGACAAAGAGATTAAATATCTCAGTTGTTGAAGGTTTTAAATTAAGAGATTAATACGACTTCTATGATCTCTATTAAATATGTCACATATAGACTAAGTATATTTCAGATCATCATTAAAAATTGACTGCTGCCGTGTATTTTGTATCCTGCACAACAAGAATGGCATTAACCTCAGATGACATTAGATAAAGGAGATTCAGAGCTAAGAAAAATAATATTAATGCATTTGTTTGTTGAAAATTGCCAACCACAGAAGACCAAAGTTTAAGTGGAGAATCGTAACTTTGAACCCGTGTTGTTATCATATTTCTCTTGAAATACAATTATTCTGTTTCGATTAATTTTGAAAAAGAGAAACAATTTAGCAAATAACTTTATCGTTATTAAACTAGAGTTTGGGGCATAAAGAATCACAAAATGTTAATGGAAGGTTTTCTTCTCTAAGGTTGCTTAAAGACAGGAAATTTGTATGATAGACTAAAAAAATAAATACTGGGGGTTGATTTGTTCGACTAAACGCTAAAGGGCAGTACCCCAGCATGGCCACAGTCCAATGACTGAAACAATTAAAAGTTAAAGGGATGTATGTATGTATGGTGTGGATTTCAATGGGGAGGGCCACCTCGATTATTAAATTCAATCCTGTAGTAACCAAAAAGAGAGAAAACTCCCACAAAATTGAAATAAAAGATAAGAATTAGAAGTGCATGAAGCGGATGGGGAGAGGAGGGTTTCAAAACCTGTCAACCACCATTGGCAATCATCATCATCATCATCACAATGTATATATATATATATATGGGGCGTGTGTGTGTGGGGGGGTATGTGTGGTGTCATGCAGAACATGTAATATAATATGGTGATAAAATATGTGATTCACCAATGACTGGGGAAATAGTTTTGTAGTAGTAGTAGTAGTAGTAGTAGTAGAAATGGTGGTGGAAATCATCATCATCATCATCATGGTGGTATTCATTGTTTACCCTACAATCCCATCCCACAAGCCTCAAATCAAAGGCATTCCAACCATGACCATCCTGTCTTTTTTCTTCTTTCTTTTTCTTTTATCGGTAACTACAGTCTCCAGTGTATCTTTCTGACTGTGACTTCATGTAAATTTGACTGCTATTTCTAGCAGATTAAGCAACAACTGTACGACAGACATTTTCAAGCATAAGACACACCTGGAGTGCACAAGTGTGTCACATATGGGCCAGAGATGTGCTACCAATTGAAAAAAACAAATGCCAGGAGACAAATGCTTTGTTTCTGATTGCTTTTGTTCAGATATGTGGGGGCAGGTTTTCTCCCCAATGAATCCTTCACCTCCTGGCTACTATTTCAAGCTGTAGCTGCACCTGGCCTTATTACCTGGCTTAATCAATGTCTTAAGCCAGAAAGGTGGCAAGCTGGTAGAAACATCAGCATGCCAGGTGAAATGCTTGTCTGTCTTTACATTCTGAATTCAAATTCTGCTTCAACCTTGACCTTCAGCAATAATTTAAATTCCATTCCCGTGACATGTTTTCCCAATCAAGCATCAGGATGCATATCAGTGTGAACAAATGTGGGTTTGTTCTAAGATATCGAATGATTTAGTTTCCTAGAATTATACTTCCATTGCATTCTATTTCCTGTGCAATTATGTGTGTGTGTGTGTGTGTGTGTGTGTGTGTGTGTGTGTGTAATACAAGTCTGGCACAGGGGGGGGGGGGGGTAACAAAGGAACATACAGAGAAACAGGAAACACACACACAATAGATGTAAACATGCTGGACCCCCTGCATCACTTATTGACCAAATATCATCACAGTTTCAACACCTACAATAATTGTTCAATTTGACAGAGTTCAGCAAAATAAGCTGCTGGGGCATAAATAAATAAATGTATGTATAAGAGAGAGAGTGTGTGTGTGTGTGTGTGTGTGTGTGTGTGTGTGTATGTGTGTGTGTACAAAGAAGTTTGTTTTGCATACAAGTGTTTTTATATCTACTTCATATTCACATCATAAAAATTCCTACGGTAGATACTGAAATTTGCCCTTATCTCTCTTTTTCTTCTTAAATTCTATCAGTAACAGAAAATCATTTATCTTTTAGGCACAATGCTTATTTTTCTTCTTTTATCTGAAGATATATATTTTCCTAAGAAATGTCATTTTTGTGTCTCTCTCAAGAAATTTTATTTTGCTCATACCATCTCCATATCTTTATCCTCCAGGCAATCACAGAGGAGTTCAAGACAGGTTGCCCCTGGGAGCTCCTCTATGCTGATGACCTTGCCCTAATTGCGGAGTCACTATCAGAACTAGAGGAGAAGTTTCAGGTGTGGAAGCAAGGTCTAGAATTGAAGGGCCTTAGAGTCAACCTAGCTAAAACCAAAATCCTAATAAGTAGGAAGGTAGATAAAACACAAACCCCTTCAGGTAGATGGCCCTGCTCAGTATGTAGAAAAGGAGTAGGTAGTAACTCTATAAGATGTACCCGGTGCAAGCTATGGACACATAAGAGGTGCAGCAACATCAAAGGCAGGTTAACTAGCAAGTTAGTTTTTGTTTGTGGCAGATGTTCAGGTGCAATAAAGACTGTAAACAAACAGGAAACAACTTCTATCTCATTCCAGGGTGAAAAACTAGAGGTAGTCGATAGCTTCCGCTATCTGGGCGACCAAGTTAGTAGTGGGGGTGGGTGCGCTGAAAGTGTAGCTGCTAGAATAAGAATAGCCTGGGCAAAGTTTAGAGAGCTCTTACCCCTGCTGGCGACAAAGGGACTCTCACTCAGAGTAAAAGGCAGACTGTATGACGCATGCGTACGAACAGCCATGCTACATGGCAGTGAAACATGGGCTGTAACTGCTGAGGACATACGTAAGCTCGCAAGGAATGAAGCCAGTATGCTCCGTTGGATGTGTAATGTCAATGTGAATACCCGTCAGAGTGTAAGTATCTTGAGAGAAAAGCTGAACATTAGAAGCATCAGTTGTGGTGTGCAAGAGAGACGATTGCGCTGGTATGGACATGTGGTGAGAATGGATGAGGATAGCTGCGTGAAAAAGTGCCACACCCTAACAGTTGAGGGAACCCGTGGAAGAGGTAGGCCCAGGAAGACCTCGGCTGAGGTGGTGAGGCAAGACCTTTGTACATTGGGCCTCACCGAGGCGATGACTACTGACCGAGACCTTTGGAAATGTGCTGTGCGTGAGAAGACCCGGCAAGCCAAGTAAGATCGTTGCCAGTGCCCCCGGACTGGCTCTTGTGCGGGTGGCACATGAGATGTGCCATTTTGAGCGTGGCCGTTGCCAGTACCGCCTGACTGGCTCCCGTAGGATTTTCGAGTGAGATCGTTGCCAGTGCCCCTGGACTGGCTTGTGCGGGTGGCACATAAAAGACACCATTTCGAGCGTGGCCGTTTTCGTGCGGGTGACACGTAAAAGCACCCACTACACTCTCTGAGTGGTTGGCGTTAGGAAGGGCATCCAGCTGTAGAAACTCTGCCAAATTAGATTGGAGCCTGGTGTTGCCATCCGGTTTCACCAGTCCTCAGTCAAATCGTCCAACCCATGCTAGCATGGAAAGCGGACGTTAAACGACGATGATGATGATGATGATGATGATGATGATAAAAGGTAGAAAATATAGTTTAAGCCTCTGCCTATCTTGTGTATGACATGTGATATGCAGGACATATTTCCCTGGTGTCCATGCACCATATAGGATACACATTCTCAATTTCATTTTAACCATTGGACACAAAATTTTAGGACAAAGCTATGAAAATGTGTTAGACAGGCAAAGTCTTAAATGTCAAACAATTGTCTCCATAGCTTGTGAGGGGCTGTGATTGTAACAGGAACCTGATGGTGGGGGTTAACCATTTGCCTGTCACATCTGATAAACAGAACATATTTCCCTGATGCCCATGCATTGTTTTCAACCATTAGAGTGATTTGGGATTTGTAAAAGGAAAGCTTAATCTTATCTGGAATGTATGAAACAAGAACCAACTAAAAACAAGGCTGAAAACAAGAATGGACAAACTTAGGAAAAGATTTTGGATGTGCAAAGGACAAATTACCCTCATTAACCATTATTAAATGTTGTAGCACCAATCCAGATTGGTTTAGTTCCTTACAGATCATTGGAAATAAAAAAGGGACAAACAAAGATGCTGTTGACAACAACTCTTTAAAGAAAGCTGTGTGGTAAGGAGTTTGCTTCCCAACCACATGGTTACAGGTTCAATCCCACTGCTTGGCACCTTGGGCAATTGTCTTCTGCTATCGCCTTGGGCCGACCAAAACCTTGTGAGTGGATTTGGTAGATGGAAACAAAGTTTTTCTTTTATACGTACATACGTATGTATACATACATATATATATATATATATATATATATATATATATATATATATATATATATATATATTTAGAAAAGATTCGGGGGAGGGGGGCATAGCTAAAAGTCGGTTGAGAACCACTATCCTAACCACTGAGCCAGATGCTTTCAACACAGAACCAACAGTTGCACTGAAAATAACTGAAAAGCCATGAATATCAACGGTTTTATCGTATTGAGAGATGAGAGCAGAAATGACAGCAAACTCTTTTGAAAAAAGAAAAGTGAAAATAGCAAAGAAACACTGTGACTAAAGTGTTCATTCATATCGTGTGTGCAAACACATGTTTTACATGTGGCAATAATGCTGTTTTTTGGCTGTTATTTCTAGCATATGAATTTCTAGCAATAATGCCTCTGGAGCAAGCTGCTTTAATATTTCCTTAAATGAACACTTTGATTTCACTTTGTCATATTACGGCGGGAAATTACTCTGAAAGGCATCTTTGCAGAAAGGTGAGTAGATTGATTACTTATTTCATTTATTTCTTTCATTATGTCATCGTAGTTTTGTGAGATTTGGCTGTTATTTCTAGCATGTGAATTTCTAGCAATAATGCCGTTTGTTTAAAAAAAAAATCTATTATTTCCTTTGGAGCAAGCTGCTTCAATATTTCCTTAAATGAACACTTTGATTTCACTTTGTCATATTACGGCGGGAAATTACTCTGAAAGAAATCTTTGCAGAAAGGTGAGTAGATTGAGGGGGTCTTAGCACATGCTTACATCATAACTCTGCCGAGTTTTGCTTTCACTATCGAAAACGCTACGTATCTTTCAGAAAGCTCCTAAGCAATTTAACTTTATGCGGCAATCGCTGTTTATGTGCAGGCTATGGTGGGAAAACAGAATAAAGGGGCTTTTGTTAGCTTATCTCTCTGAAAAAATAGCTCCCTTTGCTGTTAAACTCACAGAAGGAAGTCTCAATGTCTTCCTTCAATTTCTTTCCACCATTTATGTGGCTGTTTCTGACAAGGAACTTCGCTTTCATACAAAACAACTATATTTTGTAGTCATTATCTGTAATCTACTCCCAAAACACTTCAGTAGCTTAACTTTTCATCGCTTGCCAACTTATATGTTCTATGATCATTAAAGCGCGAGATTTCCACAATATCCAGCCTTCAATTCGATCTTCCATTCCTAGGTTAATCAGAAACATTGACTGCCATGCTATTCATAAGCCTTCTCAGTAGTTCAATTATTTGGTGAGAAAAATACCACCAAAGCAACTTCAATCGTCCAAAAGACAGGTACGTTTGCTATTATATATATATATAAATTTACGTAGGTTAATGGTCTTTTTATTTAGTATTTTTTCATTTGTCTTGCCCTTTTGCAGTCTGTTGTGTCGCTAAATTTTTGTATGTAATATAATTTTAATCTTCGGATTTTTTTAATATACTAGATCACTGGTTTTAATTGATTAATATCAATTTCTACCCCTATTAATAAATTATATATGTATATATACATAAATATAAGGAGTGGCTGTGTGGTGGGTGGCTCGCTTACCAACCACATGGTTCCGGGTTCGGTCCCACTGCGTGGCACCTTCGGCGGGTGTCTTCTACTATAGCCTCGGGCCGACCAAACCCTTGTCAGTGGATTTGGTGGACGGAAGCTGAAGGAGGCCCGTCGTATATATGTATGTATGCATATATAGATGTGTATGTATGTGTGTGTATATGTTTGTGTGCCTTTGTCCTCCCAGCATCGCTTCACAACCGATGCTGGTGTGTTTGAGTACCCGTAACTTGGCGGTTCGGCAAAAGGAGACCGATAGAATAAGTACTACGCTTCCAAAGAGTGGGGTCCTGGCGTCGATTTTCTCGACTAGGGGCGGTGCTCCAGCATGGCCACGGTCGAATGACTGAAGCAAGTAAAAGAGTAATTGTATTTGTCCCTTCTGTGTACAACCCTGCGTGGCAAAGAAAAGAACGTTATCTATCCATCCATATAACTATCTATTTATCTATCTATCTATCTATATAACTATCTATCCATCCATCCATCTATATAACTATCTATCCATCTGTCTATTTGTCTGTCTGTCTGTTTGTCTGTCTGTCTGTCTGTCTGTCTGTCTGTCTGTCTATCTGTTTGTCTATCTATTTATCTATCTGTCTGTCTGTCTGTCTATTTGTCTGTCTATCTATCTATTTATCTATATGTCTATCATCTGTCTGTCTGTCTATTTATCTGGCGGTGTTAGGGTTCACGCGTACACCTGCACCTGTTCGTGTGACACCTCTCCCCGTCTTCCCTCCTTGATGAAGCTGTGGTGAGGGGAGTGTAAAGAAATGAACGTCGAAAGAGTTGGTTGCTATGGATACCGGCGTTCGTTATGAGATCGTCTGCTTGGCTTGACCACGCCAATTCTCAAAACGATTTTAAAATGGCTAAGAAAAGCCGAAAACAATTTTAGAAAAAATCGGTAAATTCGCCCACACAGGGCAGATTTCCCGTGCAAATAAATTACACAACGGAATGTATCAGTTGTTGCACAACTTTTACATAAAAAATATAATCCAAAAACAACTTTTTAAGGCAATAAAAGGGTGTTAAAACTATGAATGTTTGAACCCGAGCTCAAAAACGAAATAAAATTTAGTGTAAGAGGCGTAAAACAACTTTGCTGGGGAAGGAATAGGAAAAAGAAAAGGAAAAAAGATTGCGCGCTCGCGCATCAACGGAATACACTGTCTGCAAGTCGTTGGGTACGACATATTCTCCTCCATTTTCTTATTGCTATATAAATTCAAACTTTGAATTACGGAAAGATATGGATAAGTACTGTTTTTACTTTGTTAAAGATTTTCTATTTGAAAATAATATGTATTCTTGTTTTTTATATTATTCATTTGGTTCTTTAAAGATTATTTTTAATACATAACTTATTTAACACTAAATTATTTAGAAGTTATAGTTTCATTTCAACACAATATTAGAACTTCGATTTGAATAGTGTTGATATATTTTCAATTGTTTTTGATTAATAATATTTGATTAATAATTAGTCTTTATTGTTTATAATATTGTTAAAGGTTTTTTAAAATTAAAACTTTGTATATATATATGTGCACCAGCATGACCGCAGCCACTTGGCTGAAACACATAAATAAATATATAAAGTTTAATCTTTTATTCTTAATAATTTTTTTCTTTCCTAATTTTTTTATTCATATTTTTATTTTTACGTTTGTAGAAATTAATATTCTTGTATTTTTCTATTATTCAATTGATTTTTAATGATAATTAAATAAACGTTTTTAGTTTTAAATAGTACAGCTTTAACTATTACACCGGTTAAATATGTACTAATTTTATCTTTATTATTTTAAACTTAAACTTCGAGAGAGAGACAGACAGACAGACAGACACAGATATATATATATATATATATATATATATATATATATATACACACACACACACACCCATGAAGACATGGGAGGAGGTGGTGAAGCAGGATCTTCGAAAGTTGGGACTCATGGAGGCAATGACAAGTGACAAACCTTTGGCGATATGCTGTGCTTGAGAAGACCCGGCAAGCCAAGTGAGATCATAGTCGTGGCTAGTGTAGGGGTCATGTAACTGGCACCCTTGCTGGTGGCACATTAAAAGCACCCATCACACTCTTGGAGTGGTTGGCATCAGGAAAGGCACCCAGCTGTAGAAACTGTGCCAAATTGGATTGGAACCTGGTGCATCTCTCCAGCTCCCTAGTTCCAGTCAAACTGCTTTACCCCTGCCAGCAAGGAAAACAGATGTTGAATGATGATGATGATGATATATCATCATCATCATCGATTAACACCCGTTTTCCGTGCTGGCAGGGGTTGGATGGCTTGATAGGAGCTGGTAAGGCCGGGGACCACACCAGGTTCCATAATCTGTTTTCGCTTGGTTTGTACAGCTGGATGCTCTTCCTAATGCCAACCACTCCAGAGAGTGGACTGGGTTCTTTTTTTTATGAGGCACCATCAGCAGTCTTTTTCAATGGCACCAGCACTTGCGCTCTTAACATGTATTCATGATGTGTGTATGTATGGATGTGTGTGTAGATTAGTTACGGGACTCATTAGAATCTAGGCATATCAACAAGTAGGGTACCACAACTGGCTGGGTACCATAGCACAGAGTTCAAATTAAGGTAAAGCAACCATTAGGTGTCATTTGTTGATAATATACTGAAGACGTGTGTATACATACACATACACACACATACGTACATATATACAGACACACACACATTTATGTATTTGTCTTGTAAGATTTGTGATGTGAAAACGTGTATTAAAACAGACATTGTTATACTCGGGGATGGTCATTCATTTTTTTGCCAATTAAACACCCTCACTGTTTATTTGATCTAAGCTTTAGTTTTTATTCCCATTATATTTAGTTTCTACGTCTGTCAAAGTTCTTTCGTCACACTTTCTCTGACGAAAGAACTTTGACGGACGTAGAAACTAAAAATAATGTGAATGAAAGCTAAAACCTAATGTGAAGATCAAATAAATAGCGAAAGTGTTTAATTGGGGGCAAAAAATATGACCATCCCCATGTAATGTATGGCTGGCCGGGCCGGTAATGTATTTTTCTGCAATATATGGATAATTTATCCTGATCACACTATTTATTAACATTATTACGCATTTGAGAATAAAAAACAAAAATATTTCTGTATCTTTCAATACATCTCAATGCTTCTAAAACAAACTTTGTTTACTTTCATCATAAGTGGAATTTATATACATACACACACACACACACACACACATATATATATATATATATTACACACACACACACAGCAAGTTATTTTCTCTGATATTTTAACCAATTCTAGGCAGTTTATGAAACAACTAGCAGTGGCTAATTCAGATTGTTATGGAACAACCAATGTGACTTACCTATGCTCAGCTAGGAGTACAAGGAGATCCAGGTATTCAAAGAATACAATAACAATAATAATATCCTTTAGTGAAGTGGAATCACTTACCTGGAAAAGAAGAAAAGAAATTTATACAGAAACCGTGACAATAACATTGAAATATAGAAACGGTGTGTGTGTGTGTGTTAGATGATCGTTTTAACATCCAGTTTTCCATGCTGGTATGGGTCAGATAGAATTCATTAATGTAGATTTTCTATGGCTGGATGCCTTTCCTGTCACAAACCCGCACCTGTAAAATTTCTCCAAGGCCAGACATG
>NC_142948.1:1447898-1495398 GCF_046866305.1 Octopus bimaculoides | reverse complement strand
TCTCCCCCCCCCCACATATTTGACAAAGATGAGCTAAACTGAAACTTCAAAGTCACTATCAACCTTTTCCTCATAAAAGTTTAATAAATATGCATACTTCTAAAAAGTATTGAGTAATATTTCAGTTTACTGTTAAATTCTTTCGATGCATTTTTCATATCCCAGGAGGGTCATTATACCAATAAACACACACACTGGTACTATTTCACTTCTTTATCATTATCATCATTATTATAAGTCAACTGATTAATCATTTATCCAATTAACACATCAATTGTTTGATTAATCAGTGAGTCCATTAATCAAGTCAATCACCCGGGGTTTATCAAAGTCCTTTCGTCACCTTTCCCAAGTTCATCAATGGCATACCCTGTCTCTACTCTAGGTTCATATAACTTTGCATAAAAACAATGCACACACACACATGCACATGCATGCACGTTTGGTGCAAAGTTGCATAACTGGCTCAAGGGCCAAGACTTTCAAGCCAGAGCAGTTGTGAAATTCTCAGCCTTTGACTCACTAATGTAGCTTCTCGACAAAACTGTCCAACTTACAAATTGTATTTGCAAAACTGCATATTAAGTGTGTGTGTGTGTGTGTTATGAAAGGGTGCAGATATGCATAAGTGCATATGCATGAGTATATATGCATATGCAGACAAAAATACATCCCTGAGTAGCCAGACAGTTACATAGCAATAAAGACAGATGAACTAAATATAGAAAGAGAGACAGAGCAAAGACGGATTAAAATAGGTACAGACTGACAGACGGATATTAGATAAACAGCTACACACACACACACACATATACACACACGGACACCCATACACACACACACACACACACATATACAGATTAGATAAATGGATGTTGCAAGAATTAAAAGAAAAAATCATTTGAACTCCAGGAAGTAGACAACATTGTAGGTTAACAAAAAGTAAAGAAATATTTATGTATTTTTTGTTTTGTGTGTGTGTGTGCTGTTTCTCTGCTGCTGAGGTAGTGTACATGTATGTATGTATGCAGAAGCATACAGTGTCTGTCCATGTGTCTTTGATAATCATTTCTATGGAATAAAAGAAGAAACAAACAAAGAACTAGAATCAGTCCAGCATCTGACATTCAGAGGAAATATTTAAACATTGATGCATTTACTTTATGTCATCACACATTTTATTACATGAATTGTGTGTGTGTATGACCCCTGTATTTCTTTATAAAAAGAGTGACGGATAAAACCCCACAAACTGCAACACAGTCCTCTTCTTGTAAATATCAAGGAAAGGGTCCTCTGGAACCCTTCTTCATACAATGAAGATTAAACCAAACGATGGAAGAGAAACAAATATTCAGTTTCAAACCAGTTACAGACATAGTTCATACCATTTTTATAGTCAGACTTCACACACACACACACACACACACACACACACAGCTTGGAAGGTTTGACAGGAACCAACAAGCTAGAGGGCTCAGCCAAGCTTTACTGTCTGCTTTCGCATGGTTTCAACCACTAGATGTCCTTCTTAACACTAACCACTCTAGAGTGGACTGGGTACTTTTCTCAGGGCACCAACTTGACTAAAGTCACCAAGTAATTCGCAATGGCAGGCCTCTTCAAAGCAAGCGAGAGTGATATTATTGTGGAAGGTGGCTTTGTGCCAGGTGTGAGAGTGGCACAGAAACAGGTGTCTTGTAGAGGAGATCCATGGCTACCCCAGATGGGAAAAACAAGAGAAGATGTTGAGGAAAATGTATCAAGGTGTATTCTCAAGTTACTGAGAGATGAATACAAGAGAAGTGGTACAGAAGTGGATGTATAAATGAAGGGGGCTGAAAAGTTCCAGGCTTTGGGTAAAAGATAATACAGGAGGAGGATCTGTTATGATTTTATTCAACATATTCCCCTCTCAGATTCACACACTTATTGCAGCAGTCCTTCAGTTTTTCTAAGCCCTGTAAAAGATCTCGGAAGGTTGGGCCTTCAACCAGGCCTTTCATGAAACCCTTAAAGCCAGGAACTTTGTATCAGACAGACTGGAACCGAAGAAGAGCATCAAGTGGCTCTGTGTTCTGTCTTCATTGACTTCAGAACTATTTTGAAATGACGCAACCTGGACGAAGGAGACAACAACAACAACAACAACCCAAGGATGTACAAAGTACTGAGGAACTATGCAACAATGTGTGTGTGTGTGTGTGTGTGTATAAATAGATGGATTTATTCCTAGAAACTCATTTATAAAATCTATTGTATTCAACGTCAAGTACTTTCGTAATTGTGGACTAACAAGATTACCAGATCATAATCTTCTACACTTACACAGATTATGTATATATATATATATATATATATATACACACACACACACACACATCACATTGTATTGATATTTCAATGTTGTCTGTGCAGTGTATTATGAAACAACCACTATTCTCATCTGTATCGTCATCATCACTATCAACATCATGAACATCATCATCACCAACATCACCATCATCATAACCATTATTATTATTATTATTATTATTATTATTATTAATTATCCTGAATCTTTTTCATCTCTCTCTGACTGCTTTCTTTAACATAATTGCTTTCTCATTCACTTCCGTTTTCTGGAACGCCACCGCCATCACCGCCACCGCCACCCACCAAAGCAACCACCTTCACCACAACTCTTACCATCACCGCCGTCCACCACCACCACCACCACCGCCACATTTAACAACAACAACAAAAACAAGGAAATTGAATCAAGCTTCAACAATTCTAATGAGATTCGTTAAGTTGAAACAGGGAGCAGTTACTATGGTGGTGATCCCTGATAATCTGCAGTGCAAGGTGGGGGGGGTGAGGAAAGGGAGAGGGGTTAACAAGGGATGGAGGGGGGTTCCCTCTACCCTCCCTTCCCCTCCATCCCTGCTTACATGTTGTGCAGGGGGTGGGGGGAAGAGGATGAGGAGAACGAGGAAGGGGAAATAACATGTCGTCCCCCCCATCCCCACCTCAACCACTAACTGCACTGCACTTAATGTAGCTAATAAGACTGGGAGAGGGGATTAGTGGTGGTGGCAGTGGTGATGGAGTGCATATCTAGTGGTGATGGAGGGATGTGCATGTGTATCTGATGGTGTTGGTGATGTAGGAGTGCGCATCTAAGGGTGGTGGTGGTGGTGGAGTAGAGGTGGTTGGGACATCTTTGAATCGAGAATGATGGAGGGTCGAAGAACAGAACCAACAGAGAGAGACACATTAAATCATGTACTCTGAGGTGCACTGTGTTCAAATAAAAAAAAGGGATGGCCACAAGTGGAATATCTATGGTCATAGACCAAGGTCATCATGTGGTTGGGAAGTAAATGTCTTGACCACAACAGCCTATGTAAACTTTTCGAGTGCACCCTTACACCAACAGCTATGTCTGAAGCTGCATACAAAAACACTTTGTTGTTCTTTGTCTCTCTCTTTCATTGACAATAGAATTCAGAACTGAAAACAGGAGGAAAATTCTTGTTTCTGCTGTTCTCTGCTGCAACATCAAACGGACCAAAATTTTATCTGAACACAAACAAAAGCGGGACTCCTTCTCTTGGTAAATGTTTCTCTAAATGTGACATTTTAAACGGTAAATGTCTTCACCTTCCGACATGAACAATACAACAAAGAGTTAACTGCCCTTCATGTGCCACCATAATATAGTTTAAATGTATCATCGTTTCTAAGAAAGAAGGGAGTGACAAAAACAGGTGAGCAAGACGGCGTCATGTTCATATCACCATTTTGTCCAAACTAAAAATAGTTTAACCCTTAACCTCATGTTGCATTATAGTTTTTAATTTATGTTGTAAAATGTGTAGGGATTCACTCCTAACAACAGCTGGCATTTCTAGTTTCTTACCGCCTTTATAAGGACCAATGAGAGACTTTGGTTTCGACAGCCATTTTGCCAAAGTCAAGAAGATCTCTCTGTCACCAAACGCTTTCACTCATCAGTTCTTACAGCTTCTTTTATAATATTGGAAACAAAAAAGGAAAAAAAACATAACATGTAACTGAATCAAACTTAAGCATGTTTTGTTACTTTCAACACCATGAGAGGAGAGTGTGTGTGGGTGTATGTGTGTGCGTGTTGGTATGTCGGTGGGTGGGTGTATCAGTGTGTGTGTGTGTGTGTTCTTGATTTGACACTGCACGGTTGTAAACGAGCATCACCATCATACAAACAGTGTTTCCTGTTTTCCATGAAAACATGTCTGCTCACAGGGAAATGTTATAATGAGTGGATAAATAATTGGTTTAATTCAGGCTTGGAACTGTCTACAATGTATTACAGTTGATGCAACAAAAAATGTGGCACAGGAAAAGGTTTTGTTCTTTCACACGTTTCAGCCGTGAGGCTGTGGCCATGCTGGGGCACGGCCAGATGTATAAAACTTGTGATGGCAAAAGACATGCAAAGCTTCTTATTGCAGAGGATGTATAAAGCTTGTGACAAGAGAGGATGTATAACCCTCATGATAGTAGAGGATGTATAAACCTAACTGAGTTCCATGGCCTCATTCAAAAGATGACATTTTACAGAAAATACCAGTTTCAAATTCTGGCACAAGGCCAGCAATTTCGCAGCGAGTGGATAAATTAATTACATCAATCCCAGTCTTCAACTGGAACTTATTTTATCGACCTCAAAAAGATGAAAAATAAAATTAACCAGGGCAAAATTTGAACTCAGGACGTAAAGATTGATAAAATGCTACTAAACATTCTGCCTGGTCTGCTAAGGATCCGACCAGTTTGCCACCATATGGAGACCAATCTACCAACAGTAGATTTTGTTCAATCATTGCATTCGGTTATCACCAGTTTTTAAAAATATTTTGGGGGAGAAAACTGGAGGAATGGCACAGTTTGTTCATAACACTCTGCTGTATGAAGGCACCATCGGGTCAAAGTTATTTTATAATCTCATAACTTTGGATGAGGTGTGGCCTTATTTGTTTCCACTGAGAAAAACTGCGTTCTGCCTCAACTTGAAAAGGGTGAATTATTATTATTACTATTATTATTATTATTATTGAAATTGGCATTCTCAGCTGATTTAATGAGGAATGTTAATGAGTATAGGCTTAGATTACAGAGCAATTGTGGGTTTATATGCGACATATAATAAAAGCTTTGGCATAAATTATTTTCACTCTCAGCTGATAGCAATTTCAACCATTTTCCTGGCTGCCAAAACTACAAGAAGTAAATTTTCTGCTTCGGTTTCAAACCCACTCAAAGACATTCTCCAAGACTCCACAGCGACCGACTTAGCAGCAGTCTTACATCTCAATGAAAATTCAAAAACATTAAACAATTTTGGAAAACCTCTTTAATTTCCCTAATCTGACAGTGACTTCAAAGTTTTGCCAATACTTAGGAAGACAGTATCAGTGAAACTTTAAACAACAATTATTATTATTATTATTATTATTATGGTGGTGAGCTGGCAGAATCATTAGCACGCTGGACAAAATGCTTAGCGGTATTTCACCCATCGCTACGTTCTGAGTTCAAATTCCACCAAGGTCGACTTTGCTTTTCATCCTTTCAGGGTCAATAAATTAAGTACCGGTTGTGTAGTGGGGTTGATGTAATTAACTATCCCCTCCCCCAAAATTTCAGGCCTTGTGCCTATGGTAGAAAGGATCATCATCATCATCATCATTATTATTATCATTATTAGAGGTGGTGAGACAATGGTATCAATTAATCCCCTCCCCTCAAAATTTGTTCACCTTGTGCCTAGATTAGAGACCATTGCTGTTGTTGTAGGCACACAACATACAGAGAAAATGGGAGAAATAGACTACATAAGACCCTATGTGTGTGTGCCATAGAAGTGGGTTTGCTTCTGCTAGAAGTATGAGAGAGTTGTTATGAGGGTGCCAGAGAGTTTTGTGCAAATGTAGGCACGTAGGCGTAGGCGTACACAGATGTTTTGACTAAAGTGTCTACCTCACCATCATCATCATCACCACCATCATCAATGGCTACATGACCATCACATTCAGTAAAAACTGTCACCAACATCATCCCCTCCACCACCACCACCACCTGTTTCACAGACAAGTTTGCTGACGGAGCAGTTATCCAGGAGGCAAAAATATAAGGTGTGAGTCATAACTTGGTGAAGATGGCGGTGGTGGTGTTGATGGTTTCAAGATGGTTGTTGCAGTATAACCCCAGGTCAACCCTCATCAAGCAGATGAGGGTCCGTCCATGACCATCCCTTCATTTCCCTACATACAGGGGACTCAGAACCACATTACTGCCAACATACAATTGGAATGGTGTAGTGTGGATATATCTGAGGGAGATTTGGCTGCTACTTCTAGCAAGTCGAGGTGGTAGTAATGGTAGTGGTGGTGCAGTGATGATTTAGGTGGTAGTGTTGAGGAACACACCACTACATACTACCACCTCTTCTTGGAAAAGCCTCTACATGGACTGTTGACCCATGGTGTGCTAGAAATAACAGCCAAATCACCTTCAAATCAATGCAACATCTTATGTTAAGCACACACTGGGTAATGCTGTACTGGACACACTGTTTGGAATAAGACAGGGTGGTCACGGATGGAGCGGCTTTGATCTTCAATCAGTTAGATTAACAGGAACCACTGGTTGTGTGCAAAAAGAAAACAGTTCAATGAGTTATATTTGTAATTAGAAAGTTAATCGATATTTTGGAGCACACTGAGGGACATTGATTAAAGTAGGGAGGGGGAGAAGGAAGGTAATGATTGGATGAGAGAGAGGGGGGAGGGAGAATGGGAAGTAGAGAGAGAGATATATAGAGAAAGAAGGAGAGAGGGCTATGAGTGAGAGAGAGAGAGAAGAAGAGGAGAGACAGAAAAGGAAGCAGAGAGAGAGAGGGGCAAGGTATCAGTGTCCCCCTCCCAGGGTTGTGGGGTAACAAATATAGGCCACTAACTGGGTGTGTCAATAAATATTTCATTGTTTTTGTGGGTGGTGGGCTTCTTTGGAAAGGATAGTCTTTATTATTTTGCTTAATTTTTAATGCTAATTGTTTTCCTTTTTTTTAAAAAATATTTCTTTTCCTTTTTTGTTTTATTTTCTTTAATAATTTTGTCCAATTTATTCTTGGAAACTGAAACTCAACAAAAAATCTGGAGAAAGTTAAAAAAAAAAAAAAGTTAAAAATAAAAAGAAATTAACAAAAAAAAAAACAAGAAGCAGGTTAATGATTAAATGGAGGTGGTTGTTGTTGTTTAACGGGGAAATAAACAGATTGTCTGGCACCAACCGGGTGGATGGCAGGGGTGGCTTTAGTTTTGCGTTTTGCATCTCTTTATTTCTAAACTTAACAGACACCCACATGTCAGTATGTGTGTGTTTGTGTGTATATGATGGGTATGTATGTTTATATGTATATATATGTATGTGTGTGTGTATATATATATATATATATATATATATACACACACACAAAAAGTGTTCATGCACGAAACTCTCAGCCCTTGAGTCACTGTTATATTGTGGTGAAAGAGTACAGCAAGGTTCTAAATTTTAATTTCAATTCTATTTTATTAATAGTCCTCTTCTCTTCTCACATATTTTATATTCATTTTTGATAAGGTTTTTCAAAAAAACCGAAACATGTAAATTAATTAAAACACCCCAAAAATGTTTTAAAAAGTGGCATTTTCATTTTTATTCATCTTCAATATCTACTTACTCGTGTGGTACTTTGATTGTGATCGTTACCAACATCACTTTCCTGGCACTTGTGCCCGCGGCATGTGTAAGGACTTTCGTGTGAGGTCGTTGCCAGTGCCCCTGGACTGGCTCCTGTGCAGGTGGCACGTGAAATACACCACTTCGAGTGTGGCCGTTGCCAGTACCGCCTGACTGGCTTTCGTGCCAGTGGCATGTAAAAGCACCCACTACACTCTCGGACTGGTTGGCGTTAGGAAGGGCATCCAGCTGTAGAAACTCTGCCAAATCAGATTGGAGCCTGGTGTAGCCTTCGGGCTCCACCAGTCCTCAGTCAAATCGTCCAACCCATGCCAGCATGCAAAGCGGACATTAAACAATGATGATGATGATGATATATATATACATATATCAGTGATAGTATATAATTTGAGGGAGATTTGATTGTTGTTTCTAGCAAGTCCATCAACCATCATTAATTCCTCTGCTGAAATCAGCAGGAGTAGAGGTGAACTGGACGGCAAGTGTTTCAGTGTGACATACTCATTTAAACCCACTACCCGACTTTATCAGCATGCTAACCTAAGTATTTATAAATACACTTAAATAAGGGTGGCTATTGTGTCCTTCTTGTGCATTTAAACATGTCAGATAAACAATCAACTCAGTAACCAAGTATGTCTGCTAGAGAAGGAGACATACAAGCGTTGTCATGGTGCCAATTTCTACCATCTCCAAGGAACACCAATATCTTTGTCAGTCAACTATTTCAGCATTTTTTTTTTTTTGTCTTATCAGCCAAATAACAAACAAATCCACCAAACAACAACAGCAAAAAAAAAAATCACACACACACAACCCATTCCGACCACCTCTACAGACAGATAGCAGTATAGTAGTGGTGGAGGTTGTCGTGGTGGTGGTGGTCGTGAAGGAGAATCAGTAGTTATTTATAAGCACTATCTTGCATCAGAATTCATGTTAATAGATTCCAAATTAAATTCTTCAGCCAACTTTATGACTAACTTTATGTGATTGTTTTGTAATCTTCAGAGTTTTAGGGTCAGTAGAGTGTGAGGGTAGAGACGGGGGGGGGGGGTAAAGGTCAGCTAATTTATGGTGGAGGATGGGGTTAGGACTGATGGTGGTGGTGAGATGCCAAGATCAGATGTACGTGAACCACATCCAGGGATAATCTCTGAAATCTGGGACAACAGCACTTGGGTGTAACCCAGATAAGATCTAGGTCAACTGATACTTTTATTAGTCCTACCCAGGGATAAAGTCGGGGTCAAATGAACCCAGGAATTTAGACAAAGCCAGATAAGCCAAGGGATTTAAATGAGGTTAGATATACACAAGACTTTAGTTGAAGTCAGATGTACCCAGGGATGGAGTGAAGGTCAGATTTGGTCATATGTACCCAGGGATTAAACTGAGGTCAGATGTTTTGGACTGTCACCAGAAGGACAGTCTGAAACACAAAAGCCACAATGAAGAAGACACCCCACACTTTACTTTATTGATGTGTGTTCCTATTTCTATTTTATATTTTGCAGTTTGTGAACGACAGATTAACAGGGGACTGTTTGCTGGTTCCTTGTAAATCTTATTTAAGAGTGACAAGGGAGTGTCTGTGTTTTGAGGCAGAACAAATATAGCAAGGGATGGCATTTGAAAAACCATTTTAGAGTGGAGTTTCTCACCAATATATATATATTCTTTTATATGTTTCAGCCCTAAGGCTGTGTCCATGCTGGAGCACCATGGCAGATGTTCAGGTGCAATAAAGACTGTAAACAAACAGGAAACAACTTCTATCTCATTCTAGGGTGAAAAACTAGAGGTAGTCGATAGCTTCCGCTATCTGGGTGACCAAGTTAGTAGTGGGGGTGGGCGCGCTAAAAGTGTAGCTGCTAGAATAAGAATAGCCTGGGCAAAGTTTAGAGAGCTCTTACCTCTGCTGGTGACAAAGGGACTCTCACTCAGAGTAAAAGGCAGACTGTATGGCGCATGTGTACGAACAGCCATGCTACATGGCAGTGAAACATGGGCTGTAACTGCTGAGGACATGCGTAAGCTCGCAAGGAATGAAGCCAGTATGCTCCGTTGGATGTGTAATGTCAATGTGAATACCCGTCAGAGTGTAAGTATCTTGAGAGAAAAGCTGAACATTAGAAGCATCAGTTGTGGTGTGCAAGAGAGACGATTGCGCTGGTATGGACATGTGGTGAGAATGGATGAGGATAGCTGCGTGAAAAAGTGCCACACCCTAACAGTTGAGGGAACCCGTGGAAGAGGTAGGCCCAGGAAGACCTGGGCTGAGGTGGTGAGGCAAGACCTTCGTACATTGGGCCTCACCGAGGTGATGACTACTGACCGAGACCTTTGGAAATCTGCTGTGCGTGAGAAGACCCAGCAAGCCAAGTGAGATCGTTGCCAGTGCCCCTGGACTGGCTCTTGTGCGGGTGGCACATAAGATGCACCATTTTGAGCGTGGCCGTTGCCAGTACCGCCTGACTGACCTTCGTAGGATTTTCGAGCGAGATCGTTGCCAGTGCCCCTGGACTGGCTCTTGTGCGGGTGGCACATAAAAGACACCATTTCGAGCGTGGCCGTTGCCAGTATCGCCTGACTGACCTTCGTGCAGGTGACACGTAAAAGCACCTACTACACTCTCTGAGTGGTTGGCGTTAGGAAGGGCATCCAGCTGTAGAAACTCTGCCAAATTTAGATTGGAGCCTGGTGTTGCCATCCGGTTTCACCAGTCCTCAGTCAAATCGTCCAACCCATGCTAGCATGGAAAGCGGACGTTAAACGATGATGATGATGATGATATATATATATATATATATATATATCATGAACATCAACATTTAACATCTGTTTTCCATGCTGGCATGAGTTGGATAGCTTGACGGGAACTGGCAAGGCCCGGGGCCACACTAGGTTCCATAGTCTGTTTTAGCTGCTATGTATAGGGTGAAGGGGGGTGGGTGTAGTTAGTGTTGTTGGGTGGCCAACAAGTGCAGTGGGGGAGGGTGCCTTGTTCAGAAGACAGCAACCATTGCTAATACAGGGAGAGAGAGAGGAAATTACAAATATTAATAACCTGATTTAATTAATCAATCAATTATTTCTTATCACAGACATCATCAATTGTTCTGCCTTCCCACTCATTTATCTCACTCAACCATTCTACCATTTTCTTGCCCTCTCTCTCTCACACACACACACAGTAACTGTCTTATTATATAGTGTTTCTATCAATTTAATCAATCATAGATTGTATCTCTCTCTCTCTCTCTCTCTATCTATCATATAATATGTCTTTCTTTCTCTTATACTGCGTATGTGAGTTTATTTCTCTCTCTCACTAATCAAGCCCACTTCTATCTCCCACATGCACCAGTCTCTCTCTGTCTCTCTCACACAGGCACTACCCCTTTCTCTCTCTCTCTCTCTCTCTCTCTTGCACACTCACACATTACCCCCCCCCTCTCATATATATATTATATTCTTCTTCCCACAGACACTCCCACCACTTCTCTTCGTGCCTTCTTCCACTCTGAGTTCTTTGTAAACTCACACCAAATTATTTTACCAATATGTTGTGAGTGGAGCTTTCAGACGTGGAAACTATACAGAATCCTACCATACATATATGTGTAGGAACGTGTATATGTGGGCGGGGGGGGGGGGGGGCAGTGCCGAAGCAACACCCCAGGTTGGCAATTCCACAGAGCTTAGTCATGTGACTTTGGTGCTTTGCTTAGGGGTAGGAGTATGCAGTTCGCAATCATAAGGTTACAGGTTCTGTCCTTGAGCAAGATTCTTTATTCCACACTGCTCCAATCCATTCAGCTGGCAGAAATGAGTTGTACCTGTAATTCAAAGCGGGGCCAGCCATGTCCCATTCTGTGTCAAGTTGAATCTCCCCGAGAATTACATTAAGGGTATGCATGTCTGTGGAGTACTCAGCCACTTGCATGTTAATTTCATGAGCAGGCTGTTCCATTGATCGCATCAACTGGAACCCTCATCGTCATAACCAACGGAGTGTCAGTCACACTTGTGCCTGTGGGGAACGAATATATGTAAATATCCCCCCAACATGCTTCCACCCCCTCATTAGCACCACCAAAACCAAAGACACGGCTTGCTTAGTTTCTTCAGTAAACAAATGTTCCTTAATTTATTCTTCATTTGATGACAGAAAGAGGGGAATGGCTTAATATTTGACATGAGAAACAAAGGTTGGTGACCGGAAGAGCATCCAGCTGTAGAAAATCTGCCTAAGTAGAATTTCATCTCACTCATAGCAGATTATAAACAAAATGATGATGATGATGATGATGGTGGTGATGAAGATGACAATGACAATGAGGAGCAGGATGCTGATATGCAGTGACTCATTTCAATGATATATAAAATATGTATTCTTCTTTTATTTTGCTACAATTTTGTTTTCAGGTTTTTTTTTTTTTTAAATAGTCATTGATATTTTCTCATGAATATCTCTTAAGATATACATTCACACACACGCTTTTGATGTATGTGTTATTGATGAATGTGTCATCCCATATACACATATACACACACACACACACACACACACAAGGTCTATCTTTGTTTTACAATATGTACACCGTGTCTCTCTGTAACTTAAGAGACAGAAAAAGGGGTCGGCAATAAGAAGGGGCTCTAACTATAAAACACTGACAAACTCATCCAACCCTTACCAGCAGGGAAAAGCAGACATAAAGTAACAACATTAATGATGATGGTGATGGTGATGATGATAGCATCAATGACCATGATGATGATGGTGATAGACGAATCTTAATTCAAAGTTGATGATTCATTCCAACAAGACTCCGTTCCTTGTGTCTGTATTCGTCTCTTACTCAGTGGTCACTCAGAGCGTCTTGAGTAATCATTAGCTCCAGACAAACAAGCTCTACCACCCATCTACGGAGGAGAGCATCGGTCGTAGAGTTGGTACCCCTAACTACAGACACACACAGCAGGCGGACAGACATACAGACACACATACAGAAAGAAACACACACACACACACACACAGATGAATAGACAGACAGGCAGACACTGAGATATGATTCTGAAATAAAAGATATTGGAAATATTAATCCTTTATAGTTGACAATTTGCCAAGTATATTGAAGAATTGGCTGCAATCCTAGAGATCTTATGGAGAGGGGAGGAAAATGCCAACTGGTTCAGAGGGGGGCGGGGTTTAGATTCGAAACAATAACAACAATATCAGAAACATCAAAGAGCAAAAGTACATTTACTCTATACCGCTATCTATACACACATACACACACACATCTATATATATACATAGATATACACATACATGCATAAACACATCATACAGCAGTTCATTCACTCTCTCTCTCATTTGTCCTTTTTAAATATGTCCATATCTATTCCACTGTTGTCTCTTGTTTACATCTCTAATTCTGTGTGCACACACATATATATACATGTATGTATGTATGTATATGTATGTGCACATGCAATTAGAGATGTAAAGATACATTCTAAGATATTGAATCCTTTCCTGTCAGAATGATATCTTCAATCTCTAGAATAAGATTATAATATATGTGAATATATATATATATATATATATATATATATATATATATATATATATTCACACATATATACATATACATATATATATATATACACTCACATACACATCAGCCAGATGCCATCCCTGAATCCGGGAGACCACTTTGCCAAAAACCCCACCCAGATTCAGTATTATGCTGCATTCATACAATCAGTCAGGCTCTTTGTTTGCCGTCCATTTTTTGATGTCGTCAGTCTACAAACATCGTCTTTGATGGCCTCTTGCTCTCTCTCCCTCCTCTCATTCTGTCAGAACAGTCTTGAACAATTACTCTTGATATATAAGAGTTTAGTGGATTTGATTCATGACAATAGATGTCTTGGGATTTTTTCAGCTTTCCTAGTACTACAGCTTTTGTTACCCTGTCTGTCCAATCTACAAAAGACCCACATCTCACAGGCATCTATCCTCTTCTCCATTGCTCTGCATGTTGTTCTAGTTTCTACACCATAGAGGGCACAAGGCATATACAATAATCCCTCATCATATCACCGTTCACCTATCCTGGTTTGTTATTTAAGCTTAGGTCGATTGTTGTTTTGCATTTATAATAAAATAAATATATACAAATTAGGAAAAAAAAAACAAAATATACAGTACAGTATTGTTTCTACTTAGCGGACTTTCACCTATCACAAGGCGTTTGGGAACATAACACCTGCGATAGTCAAGGGATTACTGTAAAATCATGTGTTCTTATTTTTTTAATATATATATCCCATTAGCATTTAAACCAACCATATCTGGCCCAAATATTATACCTGTTTTAAGTTCAAACTGACCAGATCAGGCCTTTCACACAGCCCTACAATGTCATTCTAAAAATAAACAATCACATCATTGAAATCTCAGAGATATGAGATAATGCAGGATTAATTCAAGACAATGTGAATATAAAAGCATCACATTTGACAGAGTAATCTGAATACTAAAGAATTAAAGACTGTGTGAATCCCCCCTCCCCAACCTGAATGAATGACAAAAATATGTGTGTGTGTGTGTGTGTGTGAGTGTGTATGCGCAAGTGTGCTTGTCTATTTATAATGTAATACATATCATGATACGTGTAAATATATAAATATGTGTGTATGTATATATGCATACATTATATAAGCTGGTGCCCATGTACAATGTAGCCAGCAAGAACATTTTTATTAATCACGTTTCTTTATTGGCAATGAAGAGGAAAAAAAAAGCTCATACAATCCATGCATGAATACATACATTCATTTACAAATATACATATACGTGTGTGTGTATGCATACATATAGATATATATATATGTATGTATCTATGCATATGTACATATACATACCCACACACAAATATATATATATGTCTATGTATATATTTACAGACACACACACACACATACATAATATCACCACCATCATCAATAACTCTAGAATAGCTGTTTTCTTTTCTTACAGACAAGAAGAAAAGAAGGAAAAATAGCACAGTAAACATATTCCTTACACACACATTAGAGAGTGGGGGATAAAGGTGTGTGTGTGTGTGTGTGTGTGTGGCTTTGTTGTGTGATGTCAGTCGTACATTTACTTATTATCCTAACTACATTAGCTTCTATCAGACACCTTTCTACTTTATTGCAGGAACATAATGGGTGTTCATTTGTCTGGTTGGTTGGTTGGGTCGTTGGTGGATGAAGTTGTACATGTGGGGTGGGGTCAGACTGTGGTGCTACATGTTTGTGTGTGCATGCATATATATGCATACATATGTGCGTGCGGATTGGTGAAAAATTGTTTACAACTGGAGGGAAAATAGTTGATACATAAGGAATATATTCATGTGTGTGTGTATATACATGTATGTATATATCTATGCGTGTGTGTGTGTATGTGTGCACATATCTGTGTCTATGTGCTGTAGGTATGTATATGTAAGTACAATACTTAATGTATGTGTATGGTGTACTTTATGAGTTTAAATCAACAAAGCTGAGACCATACTGGGGCACTGTCTTTATAGTTCAATAATCTGTGTGTATTTCAGTATATATGTGTATGTATATATACATACATATATATATACTCACAGGGGTCTGACGTTTGCATTGCGCATATCATTCTATGTAGCACATGTAGAGGTTAGATGAATGAATTTTGTAGTGTATATGCATGTGTGTGTGTGTGTATATATACACACATATATATACATTCATATATATATAAGTATGTGTATGTGTGCGAGTGTGTATGTATATGCATCTGGTTTTCAAAGGTAAAACATTTAAATATTGTTTTACATGTAGGACGTTTTATATTCCAAGACCACACACACACACACACACACACACACACATTTATATGCATGCACTCACCTACACATGCACACATGCACACACGCTAATATGCACACAATCACCTATATGCAGACACATAAACACAAGACTTATTCACACACACATACACTTACATAAATATAAATGCCTCTATACATACACACACACACACACACACACATACACATATATATATATATACACACACACAGACACACATATGCACACACACACACAGACACTTAAGAATCCAGGTGAGGGTGTTGGCGTCGGTTACTGTGGAACTGCGGAGCAATGACTGCGTTAACCGACAACGATCCTAAACTGGGACATGGAACTGGAACGGAGGGGGGAGGAGGGGGAGGGAAACGATGGAAAGCGGTATCGGTGGAGGAGAAAGGGTACGGGGTGGAGTCATGTCACTGGCAGAGATCTCTCCTCCGACATTAAGTGGAGTCGAGGAGGGGGAAACGGTGATGTGAGTTGGGAGGAGGGGGGTGAGGGGAAAGAAAAATCAATGTTGAAGACAAAAAAAAAAAAAAAAAAAAATATCATTTGAAATCCTGCTCGCTCTTACTGCTGCAGCCAGCCTTAGAAACTAATTTTAACAGAAGCTATTTTAGTAAGCAAATAAGAATATAAACGACGGGGGAAGAAAAAGGGAAAAAAAGAGAGAAAACTGAAGAAATAAAAATTCTGAACGCCTAAAATAAAACAATGAAAAAACAACAAAAAAACAATAAATCCTGACAGTCACATGACCTTGAAATTTTGGAAGAAGGGAGAAGAGTGTATCAATGGTAAAGATCGATTCCCCCCCCCCCCCCCACCCGATATAGGATTGTATTGATCCATAGCTGAAAGGTGGAAATGTGAAGTCAACATCAGCAGGATTTGAACTCAGAACGACACATTGCAAAATTATTTTGTCGGACACTCTACCGATCCCCCAATCCTGATGTTGCATCGACTCCACCCATCCTCCGACCTGGCACTGCACCGATTCCACCCTCAATTCCCTCCTCACCCCCCACACCATAATGCTCTACATCTGAGAGCGTGCTGCTTCTTTTGGATTTATGCTTTTTACAAATGATATTACATATATATATATATATATATATATATATATATATATATATATATATATATATGTATGTATGTATATGTTTGTATATCAGTGTTTGTCCACCCACCCACCCCAGCAACATTGCTAGACAACCAATGCTGGTGTGTTTATGTCCTCGTAACTTAGCGCTTCGGCAAAAGAGACTGATAGAATAAGTACTAGGCTAACAAAGAATAAGCCCTGGGGTCGATTTGCTTGACTAAAGGTGGTGCTCCAGCATGGCCACAGTCAACTGACTGAAACAAATAAAAAAATATATATATATATATATATATATTTATTCTCACCTGACAGTGGGGTGCATGGCTGCTCTTAAGGATATATATATATATATATATATATATGTATATATATATACCTTAAAAGCACCTGTTCAGTTTAGAAGCACCCATGTGGTGCCACGTAGAAGGGTCTGTGCAGTGCCACATTAAAGGCATCAGCAGGGTACCACATAACAGCACCTGAACACTCTGGTGTTAGGAAGGGCATCCAGCTGTAGAAACCATGCCAAACCAGACTGGAACCTTGTTGCAGCTCCCCAGCTTGCCAGCCCTGGTCAAACTGTCCAACCCATGCCAGCATGGAAAATGGACGTTAAATGATGATGATGATATATATATGGACACACATTTACGCATTTAATCATTTAAATTATTTACATTTGAAATGATTAAATGCTACCTATTTCCCTGTATCTCAGCTGAACTGCTTCCCCACGGTGAAACACGTTATAACATGTACCATATTGACCAACACAAATCTTTATAATACTATAATACTACACGGCTTAAATATATCGGATGCTTTTTACAATAGCAGATCACTTAATTATTTAATTAAACACACACACACATTTATATATATATTGTGAAAGAGGGGGAGAGATATGCTGTTATAAGCGTGTGTTTTTAGTTCTATAAAAGTACTCAATAACAGTGTGTAGAGTCTAATGTATGTTAATTTATGTGAGCAGCATTATTTGGTCAGTTGTTTGGCTAACCACACACATCAACATGATACTGGTGGTCAACAGAAGGACTGACCAAACAAAACTGCTGTTCAATATATATCTAATACGCATTTGTATCTAAATATCATGTGTGTGTGTGTGTATATATATGATAAACATATATATGTATGTATATAGTATAATCACAAGGATATATATATATATATACATATATATATATATATATATATGTATATATATATATATATTTATATTAGGATAATCAGAAAGATATAAATATACATATGAGAGAAGAGACTGCTCTCTTCCAACAATTCCTTCAGTTTGTAATGTTTCCCTGCATGTACCATTCTACTTTAGCGCTGTATGTAGAGTGATTCTATGACATCATGGTAGAGCAGGGGATGTGGAGGGGGCTGCATAGCATGGAGGAAGAGTACAAGGGGGAAACAAACAGGGTGAGAGGCTTGTACAGAGATGATGAGATGGATGGTGGTGGGAAGAGGCAGACAAATCAATCATGCCAGAAATACATATATATACACATATATATACTGTAGCAGTTGGTGTATGTGTGTGTGTACAAGTTGGTATTCACGTGAGTGCGTACGTGGGTGGGTAAAGTGTGTTTGTATGTGTGAGTGTGTGCATATGTGCGTCTAAGAGTGCATGTATGCGTGTGAATATGTATCGGTAATTGTGTATAGGTGTCAGTGTACATGTGTGTACGAGTGTGGATGTAAGTTTATGTAGATGAAATATGAGATGGGCATATATACATACATACATACATATATATATATATATATATATATAAGTATATGTGTGTTTATATATATAAATGTATATACATATATATACATACAAGATCAGATACACGTGTGTGTGTCTATATATATATATATATATACACACACACACACATGTATATATATATATATATATATATATATATATATATATATATGCATGTATACTTATATATATACACACACCACCACTATCACACACACACATGCAGACAGAAAACAGACACAGATACACGCACGCACACACACAAGTGTACAATGATCCTCTCCTGTCTCTCCTCTCCTCTCCTCTCCTCCCTCGCCCTCCACCGCCAGTAGCTAAGCTACTCAAAGAAGATGAAGCAAGACATTAGTCCACGAGAGATCAATGACTTTACTCACTCCGAAAGAAATCAATGAATTGGGAATCTATTTTACACCATCATCATCATCATCATCAATACCACCACCACCACCACCACCACCACCATCCTAATGTACTCCACTACTACTACAACCTCCACCACCATTAGGATCATCACCGCAACCACTCATACTACCTATAACCACAACCATGACCACTACACTTACTGCCACCACCACCACCACCACCACCACCACTAACATCAACACCACCACTAACACCACCACCGCCACCACCACCACCACCATCATCAATACTGAGGTGAACTTTGCTTTGCATCCTTTTTTGCTCAATGAAATAAAGTACCAGTAAAATACTGGGGAACAAAATAATCGATTTCTCCTCTCTTTGCCCTCCAAATTGTTGCTACGGCCACTATACTAGCAACTGTGGCAAAAGAGGGGGCTGAGTGGTGGACCCATCCGAAAGGTGTGAAGACAAGCAGGTTCCTAATTAATTTCTTCAAACATCATTTGATGAGGAAGGTGAGGGTAGAGAAGCAGGTGCTGCCCTCTAGTGTGTTTATCAAAAGGTGGTGGACAGTGGACAGTGGCCAGACTGGTGAGACTGAATGGACCGACTCCGAGTATGCTTTTCTAAGCATTTTGAGGGGAGGGGCATGAGCCGATCCCTCAGCAATTGACTGGTACTTTATTTTGTCCACTTCGGAGAGATAAAAGACAGAGCTGATCAAACCCTCACACACTTGTTGCTGTTTAACCCCAGGAGAGTCCAGATCCAGTAAACCATTGATCAAAACAACAGTAACACAGCTGCTGTTGTTATTTAACCCCAGGTCGACTGATCCAGTCGATGACCCATGATCAAACAGTCAATTAGTTCAATCAAAGAGACAAACCTATTTTTCTAAAGTACGACACACCCAGGTTAATTTCTTAACCTCGTTAAATCTGTTTAATCTTCATGACTTATTTGATAAAATATGTCTGACAAAATGCTTCCACCTCTGCTGCCAAACCCTTCATTCTTTTATTACGAATAATATTTATTTTTCTAAATACGATTTTTATATTTTTTTGTTATATCCTTATTGTTACATCAATGTAAACCCCACATTTTTGTGTTGTTATCAATGTATTGGGACCTTGTGGCCAATAAACCATCATGGCAGGATTGTTACCATGTCAGGCAAAATATGTAGTGGTATTTCGTCTGCCGTTACGTTCAGAGTTCAAATTCTGCCAAGGTCGACTTTACCTTTGACCTTTGCGGGGCCAATAAAATATATACCAGTTGTGTGCTGGGGGTTGATGAAATCGACTTACCCCCACTCAAGAAATTATTGACTTTTGTGCCAAAATTTGAAATCTTTATTATTATTATTATTATTATTATCATTATTATTACAAAAATGACGAACTGGAAGAATCATTAACACACGACTCACTTACCTACCCCTCAAAATTGCTCACCTTGTACCAAAATTAGAAAGGAGGATTATTATTATTATTATTATTATTATTGTGGTAGTTAGCTGGTGGAATCGTTAGCACCCCAGGTGGAATCCTTAGAGGCTTTGCATCTTACTTCGTGTTCTGAGTTCAAATGCCACCAAGATCAACTTGGTCTTTCATCCTTTTTGGGCATCGATAAAATAAGTAGCAGTTGAGCACTGTGAGATTCATTTAATCAACTTAACCCTTTCCCCGAAACTGCTGGCCTTGTGCAAAATCTGAAACCATTATCATTACTACTACTACTACTACTACTACCACTAAGGTGTCAAGCTGGCAGAATGGTTACAATGCTGGACAAAATGCTTAGCAGCATTTTATCTGTCTTTAAGTTCTGAGTTCAAATTCTGCCAAGGTCAACTTTATGATGATAAGGATGATGATGATGATGATGATGATGACAAAGAAAAAAACGATGTTAATGAAGATGATGATGATGATGATGATGACAAATGGTGGTGGTGGTGGTGATGACAATGACGATGGCAAGGACGAATTTATGCGGCAGATGATTGTGATGATGAGGATGTGGTTAATAAATGATGATGATGATAATGATGATGATGAGGGTGGAGTTGATAATGACAGTAAGGACAATCAGGAGACTGATGATGATGATGATGATGATGATGATGATGATGATGATGATGATGATGATGAAACAAGGAATATTGAAACAATCCCCCAAAAATAAATTAGTGAAATATGTGTGTGTGTGTGTGTGTGTGTGAGTATGCATTAAGAAAACACTACAAAAACTAAGTCAGTATTTATTTTTAATGCCATTTTAGACAATTAAGACAGTTTAACAGAAATAACAAAACTTCAATACACACGTGTGTGTGTGTGTGTTTATGCACATACATGCATGTGTGTGTGCATATGTTATATAGATGTGTGAGCATTAATTACCAAGAATTGTATGACAACAACAAGGGTTTTTTCCCTGAGTCACATGAAATAACCCCCAGTACCACCACCACCACCACCACCCACCCACCTCCCCCCAGCAGAGTAAATAAAATTATTGACAGTGTTTGACACTCAATGTTCACTTCAGAAAATTTTAAATTCTGTGTGTTTTGAAGTCTGAGCAAACAAAATGTTAAACATGTTAATTGCATGTGTGCGTGTGTGTGTGTTATTTAACCCTTTCAGCATTTAAACAAGCCACATCTGGCCAGAATATTCAGCCGGTTTTTGTTACGTTCACATTATTACATTTGGCTGAATTCAAAAGGATTAAAATTACATTTTTTCAAATATGAGATAAGCCAAGAAATGGATCAGGCTTCTGAAAGCTGTGGTTACAGAATGCCAAAAGTGCAAGAACCACTGGTCCAGACATGTCACAAGGTTCACAGACACCAAGGTGGACTTGAGCAGTTGCTGAGTGATATCCTAGAGATTGGCAAAAGGTTACTTGGAAGTCCTCAATGACAATGGGGAGACAATTTCATTAAGCAGTTAAGGGTCAAGAGGGAAAAGAATGGTGGAATCAAAAGAGAATTGGAAGTGCATTGTGACTAGCAGTGTATAATAGCACCTGATGTCCAGTCGATACTGTGAAGATAGATTTGTATGAAGAGCATTATACACAGAGAAAGAAAGAGGACCCAACAATACAGATGGTCTTGGCGACATATTTAACATAACACTATCATAAATACTATCATAACTACTGTCATAGCTGCTGTCTATGTCATAACTAGTGTCATAGCTGCTATCTATATCATAACTGCCATCATAAGTTTTGCCAGTCATAACTCCTGTCAACGTTATAAACACTGTCATTGTCATAAATATTGTCATAACTCCTATCATAACTATTATCATAATGACGGTCACTGTCAAATACATTGGCCTGATCCCTATAATTAAAACTAACCCCGCGATCCCTTTCTAATGACCCTTAAATCTACAAGGGAGTACAAGACAGAGGGACCTCTATGTAACCCCTTGACATGCAAGACATAGCAGCCAGCTCTCCCTCAAATCCTATCCTAACATTGTTAAAAAAAAAGGAAAGGACACACAAGATACTGTAATTCTAAATAGCCACACATAAAACCTCTTCATGTATGGTCATGGTTGGAATGTCTATGATCATAAGTCTGTTTGATCAGGGTTGGCCAAGAGTTAAACAACATCATTGAGTCTCAGGCAAGATTCTGTCTAATGATAATAATTAGGTTATGACGAGGACGATGATGATGGTGTTGATAATGATGATTATGATGACAGTGATAGTGATGATGATGATGACAGCAGTAGTGATGGTAAGATAGTGATGATGATGGTGATGACAATGGTGGTTGTGGTGGTGATGATGATGATGATGACAGCAAGAACTGCATGTCATCACACATCTTTTCTCTATAGATCCACTTAGCTACACTTAAGGAGCTGAAGATTAAAGACGGTGGCGGGGGGGGGGGTCTTATGGTGAGTGGAGAGGAGGAGGACAGTTCATTCCATTAATCTCCTCCTCAGCCGTTTCTTCCTTGGACCTCAGCTCCCTTACCCTCCCCCTCCCCCGCCACTTCACCCTACATCCTTGTTCCGTAATAAAGACAAGGAGCACCCCCTTTGCCACCTTCGACAGGTCCCAATTTAACTTTCACCTTATGTTTGCATCAGATTTCAAACTCATTACTTCTGGAATGTAGGATTAACATTCTAACATTCTGTTGACACACACACACACACACACACAATATATATATATATATATATATATATATATATATATGTGCATGCATACAGATGTGTAAAATATGCATAATGCACATGACCTTGTAATTGTTTTTATGATTTGTTCTCTCAAACAGTCCAGGCAAATATCATTATCACCAAAATATCAATGGAATCCTCTTGATTAGAAACTACTTTGATAAATGCCAACACATGAAAGTCTTGATGCATCGGTCACTCTGTAATTTCAGCCGATTATCAATAAATGTGTGTGTGTGTGTGTGTGAATATATATAGATACATGCATATATATACACACACAAACATATATATATATATATATATATATATATATATATATATATATATATATGAGAGGTATTGGTATCTAGAAGACCCAAAGAGTGTCAGGTAATACTAAGTAAGCGCTATGGACAGACCATAGTTAAACTCTTGGTTCGATAGTGATACGGGTGAGGAATCTAATGTGGGTCTTCTATATATTACATATATATATATATATAGCTCTGAGAATTTGGTTATGGTTAATTAAATTAAACAATGGGGTAAAAAAATTGGATATTAATTAATATCAATTTAATACCAGGTAACTAGCACATTAAAAGAATCAGGGAGATTCAGAAAAAATATCTGAGATCTCACGGATTATTGCATATGTTTATATAAAGATATATACGAGTATATATACAGGAGGCCAGTAGGTGGACTGGTCATGTGCTAGAAGAAGATCACATGTCATGTGTCTCCTAAGACCGAATAATTCTCAAAGGGAATTTAGCGAAGCAACAAAAATGTAAAACGGGCAAGACCAGTGAAAATTACTCAAAAAAATACAATTATCTGTAAACATGTTTCGAAATTAATAGTTTCTTACCGAAAATATCTTTTTCACATCAGTGCAGAACGTTGGATAGATTTGATTTAGAGAATCGTATACTAAGTTGTACTCCACAAGGAAAGCACGTGTATACAGTTCTAAAAATTATACCTTCTACGGCAAAACTGCTTAGCATTTTGTCTGACATCCTAATCATTCTGCCTTTTTACCTACGTTAGATATCTTTATATTATCTTTAATTGATATATCAAGCACAGATAACTCTGGGCGTGTTTCAGTCTTATTGCGACCTCGTCAGTAAAGCATGGCCTCCTATATGCTCTGTATTGATAACAATCTCACAAATCACTAACTGAAGGTACAAAGATGTAGTTTAGTTAATACAGAAAACTAGATTAGTTTGGAGAATAATAATTAAGTGTTAATTTAAAGCCAGACATGTTTGGTGTTATCTATTGGAACTTACTGAAATAAAACAGTATGACTCATTGACAAATATTGTTTATTCTTCAGCACATAATTATTTCTTGAAGGTTCTTGGATTAAATGTCTTAACAATATAACTTAACTATTTACCTATTTCTGTGTCGTTATCTGTCTGTGTATCAGTTTATCTCTATACCTATCTCTCTGTCTACATGTCCAACTGTCTGCCTGTCTATGTTTGCCTGTCTATCCCTTCATCTATTTGTCTGTGCAACTATGTACCTATCTACACAGCTATCCATCTATCTAATAACCTATATATCATTGTACATATATATATATATATATATATATATATATATATATATATATATATCAGCATCATCATCATCATCATCGTTTAACGTCCGCTTTCCATGCTAGCATGGGTTGGACGATTTGACTGAGGACTGGTGAAACCGGATGGCAACACCAGGCTCCAGTCTGATTTGGCAGAGTTTCTACAGCTGGATGCCCTTCCTAACGCCAACCACTCAGAGAGTGTAGTGGGTGCTTTTACTTGTCACCCGCACGAAAACGGCCATGCTCGAAATGGTGTCTTTTATGTGCCACCCGCACAAGCCAGTCCAGGGGCACTGGCAACGATCTCGCTCGAAAATCCTACGGGAGCCAGTCAGGCGGTACTGGCAACGGCCACGCTCAAAATGGTGCATCTCATGTGCCACCCGCACAAGAACCAGTCCAGGGGCACTGGCAACGATCTTACTTGGCTTGCCGGGTCTTCTCACGCACAGCACATTTCCAAAGGTCTCGGTCAGTAGTCATCGCCTCGGTGAGGCCCAATGTACGAAGGTCTTGCCTCACCACCTCAGCCCAGGTCTTCCTGGGCCTACCTCTTCCACGGGTTCCCTCAACTGTTAGGGTGTGGCCACCCACACAAGAACCAGTCCAGGGGCACTGGCAACGATCTTACTTGGCTTGCCGGGTCTTCTCACGCACAGCACATTTCCAAAGGTCTCGGTCAGTAGTCATCGCCTCGGTGAGGCCCAATGTACGAAGGTCTTGCCTCACCACCTCAGCCCAGGTCTTCCTGGGCCTACCTCTTCCACGGGTTCCCTCAACTGTTAGGGTGTGGCAATATATATATATATAATACAAAGGATATATAAGCATATGCATATATACACACACACATATGTACATACCTACATCTACATGTGTATATAGATGCATATTTGGGTACAGGACGTTAGAAAAATGAACTACAGACAACGGAACAAACACATAGGAAAACAAACAAGCCACTTATGGAATTATTCCTTCATCAGCTGCCTCTATTCTAAACTAGGCGTTTCGAAGATATATATATATATATATATATACGCACATGCACACACACACATCTATCAATATATAGATAGAGAGAGAAAGACAGATACCTATCTCTATACCTCTCTGTCTCTCTGTATATATATATATATATATATATATATATATATAGGCATACACACGCATCTGTATATATGTCCTTACCTACGTACATCAGCATATCTTTGTTTCCAATAAATATATTTGACATATCCCCACAGAAATACATTAACACAAAGTCGCTTCTCTCTCACCCACACCCCCGTCCCTCCATAAACCTGATCTAAACAGTCGTTGATTAAAGTTTAAAAAACAAAGACTAAATCAATCCACAGTCATTGTTTCAATATATTCCCAGATAACCATGTCCTGTCACGTCCAATGTCCAATTTCGCAGCTGATTATCTGCCTATCAATCCAGCTAGCTTCAATGTGGTAGTCACATAGTTTCAATGTAATCTATAATAAGCCACAAACAATAGGTAAACCTGTACTAGGTGGCCATGTTGTCATCTGCTCTAGTTTCTTCCCGGCCTCTATAGAAATCATTAGAAACAGATAATTTCACTGAAGTATCAGCAAGAAATACTTCAAGTCATTTTACTAAACTAGTTTTCTCACATTGTAACAGCAGACAACACAAACATGTTGTGAACACCATTGAAAAATTGAAAAAGAAACTCAAATACAAATATGGATGGCTGGATGGGTGGTTGGTAGACATAATCTGGTGTCTGGTCTAACACCACCACCAGCAACAACTGGTTGTTCTTGATTGTCTTTAGCAGATTGCAACCTGTTTGTTGTAGATATTTGGACAAGATCCTCCCATCAATCACAAAGGAATTTGGTGTAAGGAAACCGAAAGAAGCCCATCTTGTATGTGTGAATGATTCCATAATCATCATTTACATTCAAGATGTGTCTGAACTGTATGCATTGTTGAAAGGATTGTGATGAAGGAATTCCCTGTAGTAGTCACCTTCCTCCTTGCACTTTCTGGTTCCCTGGCTGCAACTTCTGGCAAGTCAAGTGACTGCACAGATGCTCACTTATTGTAGTTTAGTAGGAAGATGTACCACTTTAATCTGCTCCACTTGATGGCAGTTTGTAGTGGCTTATATCAGCTCTCGTATGTTCTGAGTTCAAATTCCAATGAGATCAACTTGGCTTTTCCCTCTTTCAGGGGCTTCAGAGAGATATTTTATTAATATTTAGCAGAAGCCTAATTTGCTAAGTGCCACCACACAAAACTATCGTCCCTTGAGTCACTCTGTTGCTTCTGCCAAATATTAATAAAAATATTCTTTTATGTTTCAGTCAGTTGACTGTGGCCATGCTGGAGCACCACCTTTAGTCGAACAAATTGACTCCAGGACTTATTCTATTAGTCTTTTAAAAACCAAAGGCAATATATTTCAACAGACAGTAAGTGTTAAACGTCTGTCTTCCATGCTGTCATGGGTTGGATATGGCTTGAACAACTGTATCATGCACTAGCATCTGCTCCAGCATGGATTCTATGGCTGGGTGTCTTTCCTAATGTTAATCATTCTACAAAATAAATGTCTTAATCCTGAAGACTAAATTATCTATGAACAGGGAGAATTAAACACAGATGCCCCACATCATGCCTTTTGTTATGAATTTGCATGCCTTCCCTGGTTGTTAAAAGGGTCCCAACATTTTGGCTGCTATTTCCAGCAAATCTTGAAGAAATTCATTTATTCACTGGTTTACACAAGACTTTGCCAACATAACATGGCAGTCCTGGTTTAGGATGAATGTTGCTGTAATTTAGCTCAATGAGACATCGTCTCCAGCTGTCTATAGGACACGATCTGTGTCCTTATATTTTCGAACAAGGGAATCTAGCACCCCCACTCAGCTCAAAACAATATCGGTGTATCATGATTTCCAGGGTTTTTTGTGCTGAGTGGGGGTGCTAAATTCCTTTGTTTGAAAATATAAGGACACAGATCGTGTCGTATAGCCAGCTGGAGACAATGTCTCCTCGAGTTAAATTACAACATTCGTCCTAAACCAGGACTGCCATGTTATGTTGGCAAACGATCTTTACTACAAAGTACCTTTGCTGAATATCTCTCGTTGTGAGATTTAAAAATAGTAATTTTCTGGTTTACACAAAATTATTTTTTATAATCCCAGGTCAACAAATACAATCCAACTGTGACCACCCTGTCTTTTTCCCCAATGTGCAGGGAAGCATTTTTGTTTAAGGGTGTAGATATGAAAGAGACTCAGCTGCTATTCCTGGCATGTCAAGCGACCACTAAGAGGTTCCCTTGTCTCGTTTATACAAACAATAATCGTTGCCAATGTTTGACCAAAAAAACTGAAATTAATTACCGATAAGGTCATCACTAATTAACGAATCGTTGCGCACTGACGAAGAAAGCTGTCCTTCATATAAATGTCAATATTTTGTTGTTATTTATTTAACCCCGGGTCAACAAATGATCAAATATGTTCCAACCATGATCATCCCAACTTTTTATTCAGGCATAGTGTATCTCGGACTACATCATCCCGCTATAGCCATTAAATGCGTTTCATTCTAAGATAGCTAAGGTGCGATATAAGGGAGTTTTTGACTGCTATTTCTTGTAAGCCAGCGACCACATAGAGGGTCTTTTAATGTTCTCGTCTCCGATGCGTGTTTGAGGGGGGAGGAGTCATTTCTCCGGAATTGACAACAGACAAGAGAATCTCTAAAGGATCCGTCGACAGACAAACGGACGGACGGACGGACGGACGGCTGGCGAAATGATCAGACAAGCGAACGGAAGGACAGACATGCGGACAGACGGACAGCTTGTTGATTATGTTGGATGGTTGAAATGGGTCAACGTGGAGTGAGAGCATTTTAATGTAACTGAAAAGAGAGTGAGTGAGTAAGAGAGAGAGAGAGTGAGTAAGAGAGAGAGAAAGAGAATGAGGGAGGAAGAGAGACAGAGAGAATGAGGGAGGGAGGGAGGGAGGGAGTAGCCTAGTTGTGTTTTCGTTCTGTGAAGGAAAAAAAACCCCTTCGCTAAATGGCGAGAAAGAGAGAGAGAGAGAGAGAGATAAATTGATATGATAGAGAGAGAGAGAGAGAGAGAATGATAGAGAAAGGGTAAGTAATAGAGCGTGTTAGAGAGAGAAAGAGAACGATAGGTAAAATAAGTGAAAGAGGGAGATGTCAGCATGGCAACAATTCTATGCGTATGACACATACACACACACATACAGAGGTGCATTTACGCACGCACAATGCACTTCCACACACACACACACACGGTACGTCTTTCTCACATGACAGTGCAAAAGGCAGCAGCAGCAGCAGGAGGAAGAGGAAGGAGGAGGAAAATCAATAAAACATCAGAGGAAACATGGAATGGGGTGGGTAAGAGGAGAAAACGATGTGGAAGGAGGAGGAGAAATTGACTGCAATGTAGTGAAAGATGCCACCACCACGAAACTACGGTGGGGCGACGGCGACCTGTTAGAAGCAGCAGTACAGTCTCCCTCAAATTACATAATGGAGTTCTACATTATCCTCCTCTCTCTCTCACTTCCAAAGAGTGGAGGGTCACGGTTGGAATGCATTTGATCATGGCTCAGATCGATCAGAGTTGATCTCAATTTAAACAGCAACCACCACCACCACCACTACTACTACTACTATTATTACGATCACCCATCACCACTACTATCGGAGAGGGTGGAGGGAAGAGCGAAAGATAGGTTGAAGTAGCAGTGGTTGTAAGTAACAGCCAGAAGATATATCGGGTGAGGGTGAGGGGGGTTTATTATAGAATATTGACGGCTTTTTAATCACTACTATTACTACTATTACTACTACTACCACTACTAAGTCCACCAGCGTATGGACCAACAGCACGACTGCCAACACTGTAAGCAGAAAGCACTACAATCGTCAGCAGAACAACCACTCGTACCGACAACAGGCCACCGATACCACCATCATCACCTGACCACTCTGCCACCAACGAAACCATCCAACCATGCACAGACATACCACCTCCGCCGCCACATTCCACCATCCCCACCAATCAGCCATCAATGTTATTGATAATAGAAATTTCATATTTTTATGGGCAAAATCGAATTCAGAAAGTGTTGTGGTATTTTAGATGCGTTCTCCGGCATCGTGAGTTCAAATGCTACCAGGGCCCACTTCAACCTTTCGTCCTTCCAGGAATGATAACATTAAGTAGCAGTCATACACGGAGGTTGAATCTAATTAACAAGACCCCCCTACCCCCCACTTCTACACAGTGTAATCTCTCGTTCCTCTTTCATTGAGTATTACAAACCAACTGTTAAAAACCAACTACAAACCCAGCAGTAAGACATCTGGCTAGTAAACATGGGATCAGTGGTTCAATTCCCACCAAAGATGCAGCAATAGTTGTGTAGTTAAGAAGTTTGCTCCTCAACCAAGAGGTTTCAGGTTCAGTCACTAAAGCTTACAAGTAATTAGATCTAATGTGACTCACCAGATCTTATGTGACTCACCAGACCTTACACGACTCACCAGACCTTACACGACTCACCAGACCTTACACGACTCACCAGACCTTACACGACTCACCAGATCTTACACGACTCACCAGATATCTTTATGGGAAGACATCAATAAGGCAATCATTTCCTTTCTCGTCTATATGGTGAGGTTTGATCTCGTGTCCACATTCTTCAGTCACCTGAATTCAGCCAGAATTACGTTCCAACAAAAGCATTCACACATTTTCGATTAGTGAATGGTGCAGGCAGGTACCAAAAGTTTAAGGAGTTTGTTTCACAACCCACATGGTCTCAGGTGCAGTCCCCCCAGACAGTGCTTTTATTCTATAGCTCCATACAAACCAATGCCTTGTGAGGGAATATGGTAAACAGAAACATCTGGAAGCCTGCTGTATACAAGACTCCGTGTGTCTGTCTGTGATGTTGATATTCAATTCTTGAGTGACGGAGTGCTGCTGACAATATCATGACCAGTTCCTCTGGAATAGAGAAATCCCTTATTTGAAAAAACAGCTAAGGGTTGGTGACAGAGAAAGCACCTGGCCTGTAAAATCCTACCTCAAATAACTCCTCCTCCAAACTCAAATTGCATTGGAAAAGTAGACATTAAACAAACAAAACAACAAGTAGATTAAGACCAATTTAATTAGGTTAATCACCTTCTAATGAAGGTGGGTGGTAATGACAAAACAATATCTAGTCACCACTCAACTGAAAAACTATCTTTTTATGAATTTTATCTTCACTGAAGATTATTTATTGGAGAAAATGATTTCATAAGACTTGAATTCACAGAGGAATTTGGACTTGGTCAATGTTTGAACTCACAAAAATAGTAGAAATAAGTTAATGCTTTAGACATGTGTGGTAGCAGAGAGGGGAGTCTGCTAAGTGTTAACACGAAGAACTGGTCATTGGCGTTTTAGTATTTTGGTCAAAAACCAATGATTTCATGAAAGCACATGGTCCAGAGATTAGAGTGTTGCAGCCCTGATAGCAAGATCATGGCTTCAATTCCCAGAACAGGTGGGGCATTGAGTTCTTGAGCAAAACTCTTCATTTCACATTGCCCCCCATCTGACTCAACTGTAAATGGACTGGCATCCCATGCAGGGAAATGTGGTGATCTCAGCCACTTTCATGCCATGCAAAATGGGTAACCAAGAGTTGATGATGTTCCAGATCTTTAGTGAAGGCTTGTGGCCTAGTGGTTAGGATGTTGCAATCCCAATCACAAGGTTGTGGTTTCAATTCCTAGGCCAGGTGTTGTGTTTTCGAGCCAAACCCTTCATTTCCCATTGTCCCAGTCAACTCCGCTGCGAATGAGTGACCTTGCTATGGTCTGGTGTCCCGTCCAGTGGGGACAGTTGTGATTTGGATCACTTATGTGCCATGGGGAGCCGACCCTACAAGTCCTTGAACTCGAGACAGCAATGTCCAGAGATATATATATATCTAGGGCTACTAATCTCTGGCAATTGGAGTAGGATAATTTCTCACAAGGGTACAAGGTCAAAGATTTAGGATTAGTGGAGGTGAGGGAGAGGATATACAGGTGTAGACGGTGACATGGAGTTGAGGGGGTTTTGAGAATTACAGTGGTGTGGGCGGGGAGGGGGAAGAGGCAAACAAAAAGGAAGGTGGAGTAAGGGTGGGGGTGTGACAGACAATGTAGGTTGATTCCAGTTTAAATAAAGAAGTTGAAAGAGAAAGAACAGAAGAGGTGTGTAATGAGTGACATAATAAATGTTTGTGTGGGAGAGAAAGAGAAACGGGGGGAAGGGGTGGGGGACAGAATAGGTTTATCAGAGTGAACATAGGAACTGGGCCAAAAAAATCTGTATATATATATATATATATATATATATACATATATACGTGTGTGTGTGTGTGTGTATATATATATATATATATAAATATACACACACACACAAGTGTGTATGCATGTGTATATACATGCATCTGTGTTTATATATATGTGTGTGTGTGTGTATGTAAATGTATTGCAAGAAACAAAAGGAGTAATGGAGGGGGAAGGGGAAGTGAGGTGGGGGGAAGGGTAAAGAAACAGGATGGGTTCTTTTTTTTTTTACATTGTGAAGGCTTTGAAAAAGTTGTTTTATAGTAAATGGAATGTGAAATCAGTCACACCTTTGGAGATATTGAAGTTGAAGATTGGTGGACGGTGACACACAGACACTGAGGTAACTTTCTGGAGAGTACAGCTTACCTACCTGACTGCTAATAGATATAGGTTGTGACACCTGTGTCGAAACAGTACAAAGTAATGACCTGGCCACTAACAGAGAGAAGACAGGGGTTGATATATAATTGTCATACCTGGCATTAAAAGAGAGGGCAGCTTAAGGCCCTGTCTACCTGACGAGTTCTTTGAGAAATCCCTAATTAATATTGGTTTCAAATTTTGGCACAAGGCCAGCAATTTCAGAGAAGGTGGGGGTATGCTGATTACATCGACCCCAGTACATAACTGGTACTTATTTTATTGACCCCCCCCCTGCAAGGATGAATGGTAAAGTCGACCTTGGTGGAGTTTGAACTCAGAATGTAAAGATAACCAAAATGCCACTCAGTATTCTGCCAGTTTGCCACCTTCACCCTAATTAATATTAATGTTTAGTCACACCTGAATTGAAACAAGAGTGTGTTGTCTACTTGTTGTCTTCATAGTCACACCTTTCACTAAACATTGATCAACTGAATGGTGAAATAAATACCTGGAGTTCTTTTCTATAGAATATAGGTTATTTACCTGACAACCCAAAAGTGGCAGCGCTAACCTGACTGCTGTTTTTTCAAGCAAATGGAGTCCCTGTGTAATTTTTCCTCAGTCATGTTAATTACTGACACCCACCTGTGTTCGTTATTGTAGTAAGTCAGTGGTTCCTAACCAGGGTACCTATGGCCCTTCGGGGTCCCATATAGGATTTTGTTCTTAAAATTCATTGGCAATAAATTGCTTATTCTTCTAAAATACACAAAACATTTTAACAATTCTTTTATAGAATTCTTAATAATATTTAATCATGAAAATACGATAAAGTTTCTTTTTAACATTGTGTGGCCATGAGGATTTATCCGAGTCAAATAGTAATCAAAGGGGCCCAGAGGTGTAAAATGGTTGATAACCACTGTTATACATCAATACAGTGATTATCTCATCACTGAGCTGGTCAGTAAGGTGGAGGGGGGTGATGCTTTGCTGAAGAGATTAATAAACATGAAACATGAGCACCAGCTGTTGGTGCCACCATGTGGGCAGGTCTGCCAAGATGTGAGTAGGTTACATTTTTTAAATCCCTAGTTGGCAACCAGATGGGGGAGGCTGTCCCCTCAACCAATACACTGCTGTAGGAGCCATTGGATGATGGACTCTGGTGATGATGTTATTCCATACTTTCCAATTCATCATTTAACGTCCATTTTCCATGCTAGCATGGGTTGATGATGACGATGATAACAATGATGATGATGATGACGCCATTGACGATGATGATGTTGATAAATGCCACAGAATAAATATATGGTTAAAATTTCAAACCCTTTCCCAATGAAGTCTGTTGTAATTATTAGCTCATTAAATAGTACTTAATTAGTTGTATGCAATTACTATCGTTAGTGTTTCAGCGTTGGTAAAGGGCATTAAGGACAATAACAGGTTTGTTTGTTTAATAACACCATGAAACAGCACACTTGATAATATAGTCTTAGATACACTATGCCTGAATAAAAGATGGGATGGTCATGACCGGAACGTCCTCTTACTGGGATCAGGGCTGACTTGGGGCTAAACAATAACAAGAAAGCATACATTGACCCCTGCACCCAGTCTTTTCCCCTGCCACCAGTATCTTGGTTCCCTCAAATTCCTCCCCTCTACATGTCTTGGAAACATCATCAACGTCACCAGTTTTGAGGGGAGGGGCTATGAAGGTCATGGGCACTGCACCTTCCTCAAAACATAGTAAAAACTAAGTCCCCTGGGCATCAGTGTCTCAAGTTTTAGGACTCATAAGAGTTGGTTCCCCAGTTTCCAGGGCATGCAAAGGACCAACACTGCATCATTCTCCCTGTATGGGATGCCAGTCCATTGCAGAATTACTCATTCACAGCTAAGTGGACTGAAGTAATGGAAAATGAAGTGTTTTGCTCAAGAACACAACAAAACCATTCTAGTTAAGGGATTGAAACTGCAATCTTGAGCAGTGCAATACCAAAACCAATTAGCCACATGCCTTCACTTGAAACAAAAGAAAAGTAAAAAAAAAAATTTTTTAAAAGCACTGACTTGACTGTTGCTTTTCTAGCAGATGGTGTCCCAAGGTCATTAGTCATGCTTAGTCTCTAACAACAACATCAGCAACAACGACATATTTCTGGACAAGTTCAACATCAAACAATGGTGGAAGTCCAAAAAGTTCACATGAACTTTGAAATGGTTCACATAGAAACCTGAAGAGAGTTCACACCAAACTAGCTTTGGATGTTGGGGTGAAGAAGGGATGGTATTCGTGGACAATGGGAAAGCAATGATTCCCTAAAGAATGGGTTCTTTTTGAACTTATGTCCTTGCAGTCAGCAATAAAAGACAAAAACTGGATCGAAACAACAAAAAATACATTAAATTAAGAGAAAACAGACGACGACATTTTGATGGTTATTGAGAAGAAAGCAGTGGACAAATGCAGATATTTGTCTACTGCTTTCTTCTCAATAACCACCAGAATGCCCTCCTCTCTTTTCTCTAATTACACACATATATATATATATATATATATATATATACACACACACACACACACAATTATGGTATGAATGAACTTGTATATATACATATATCCAAGAATACATATATGAATATAGACATTCATTTATTGATTTACACATCACTGCTTCTCTATACTTGGCTAATGAGGTCAGCATAAAATGATAACGTATCAGGAGTTGTCTCCTCCTGCACAAGATGTTGACTCGTCTTCCTTTTTTTTTTTAACAAAGCAGCTTACCACTAATAATAAATAATAATAATAAAAGCAATAATAATGATAATAATAATTACAAGAACTGATGTAACATGTGGCATTTTCACAGAAGAGCAAAGCAGTTTTTATCTGTGGTCATAGACATCACAAAGTGTGGCGAGTGGGTTATGAATGAGGGGTAAGGGTTAGGTCTGTGTGTGTGTGCGTGCGTGAATGGGAGTGTGAGATTGTGCATGTGAGTGTGTATGTGTATGTCTGTACGAGTGTATAACTGTGTGAGTGAGTTTGTACACATGTGTGTATGGATGTATGTTGTATACGTGAGAGGATATATCTGCGTGTGTATAAAAAAAGGGAGAAAGAGAGTTTGATTGTGCATTATGGCTGGAATGTGGGAATACCACATAACCCAAGTGGCGGTAGTGGTGGTGTCAGGGGTGGGGGTCATCACTCTACTTGGTGGTGGTGGTGGTGGTGGTGAATGCTGGCTCAGCTAGAAACTATCCTCTAGTGTGGGATGGTCAGCTACAGAGACCAGGCTTCCCACACAACCAGTGATTAGGACCAAGGAGGGGAGCTGAAAGTAAGGCTGTACAAGACACTGGACATTGACCAGATGACCATTCTTTAAATACTGGGGGTGTAATATACAGTACAACTAAGAGAAAAAAAAAAGGGAATCAGTGGATTATACACACAGGGTGATTGAAAAGTAACTCCCTGTTTTAAAATACTTATGAAATCATTTATTAATTGTAGTTTTTACAAAATAAAAATGGATATGAGAGGAAGGCTTTTAGTACGAGATTTTATTTATACTTCAAAAAACAAACAAAAAATTTGAGAAAAATTTTACAATTAATAAATAATTTTATAAGTATTTTAAAATAGGGAGTTACTTTTCAATCACCCTGTATATATATATATATATATATATATGTATATATATATATACACACACACACACATACACATAATAAGCTTCCACATAGTTTCCATGTACCAAATTTATTCAAATCTCATTGGTCAGCCTAGGGTTAGGGTTAGAGTAGAAGATACTTGTCAAAGGAACCGCACACTGAGACTGAACTCAAGACCATGGGGCTGCAAAGCAAACTTCTTAACCACACAGCCATGCCTACTCCTATTCACACACACACACACACACATGCATATACATGTGTGTGTGTGTGTGTGTTCATGATAGAGGATAGTGGTCATTAAAGGTTAGGTAAGTGTAAGCCTAACTCACTTTTGTGACAATAAATGAGAGACCAGGGACGAACAGACAGAGAGAAGACCGAGTGGACTACTACCAGTCGGCTACTATTACATCTGCTGTGGTGGCTTTCACACATATTTTCATTATATTTGGAGAGAGAAGGAAGAGGGACGACATTGTTGAGATTTTTATGACAATTCATTGAATTGAAGTGAAGTTCGCAATTGTTGCTGCATAAAAATTTTACATTCAATGGAAATGTAGACATTCCTTCTTCATGAAAACCAGTACAGTGTGTGTGTGTGTGTGTGTGTGTGTGTAGAAACAGATACATGTATGTAGGTGTAAGCATTGATATATATATGTAAGTAAGTCTGCATGCTGAAATAGATGTGTGTGTTCACGGAAGTATATATATATGTATATGTATGCAGGTGTGTTCATTGATGTGTGCGTGTGTCAGAAGAGATGCATGTGTGTGCTTGTGGGAGTGTTGAAATAGTTTTATGTATATCGAATACACACACGCACACATATCAAAAGAATAAGGCGGGTATCAAAATCAACAAAATCAACACACATATATATATATATATATATATATATATATATATATATATATAAATAAATAAACTATGTGTGTGTGCGTGTGTGTGTGCGTGTTTAGTTACAAAGTCCATCCACAATCGCATGGTTGCCAGGCTCAATCAGAACCTGATTTTTTACTTTTAAATCCTTGCCGCTGCCCCACCTCTACCCACCCTTATACCACCACCACCCCCAACCTGGCCAGAAATTGTTCTGTGACAACACAAAATCAACTCCTTTAAATCTCAACAGACGGCCTCAACTTTTGTATCAAAAAATTTGGTTCCTGGTTTGTCGTTTACAGAAACAAAACTTACTCAAAGAGCTGGAAACAAAATGCTACAGAATATTTTGTTCTGACATGGAATAAGTAAAGACGACATCAGCAAGGCTTGAACTCAGAACATTGGGCTCAAACGAACAACGAAATTTGTCTCCTTGAAATCACCTCATCTTACATTGGCAGTTTATTTTAGCAATTCAAGAATAAAAAGCATAGAGGATCAGGACAAGATTTGAACTCAGGCTGTAAAGGTCCAGGGCGGCTTAAACACCACCAGGTGTTTAAGGTTAGGCGCTCTAACAATTCCTCAATCTAACACTTTTATTAAGAATGTACAAATTTACTAATTAATCAAGCCAATTAAGCTGATTATTTGATTAGCTATTGAAAGAACTGTTGTGTTTAATACAGTAAATAAAGATTATTTGAAGAACAAACATTCCTGTGAATGGAATCGGTCGTTATGGGACGATAAAGCTACAGTGAACAACGGAGAAGAAATGGAGGAAGAGGGGAGAGGGTGGGGGAGGAGGTGGGGGAGAGGGTATGTAGGTAAACAGGAATGTCTTCAACTTCCTTCCAGGTGGAAGTAGTTCCCAGACACCTTAACGAAGAAAACGGCACGAGTAATTAAATATACCTTATACAACAAATAAACAAATAAAACCATTTTGAAGTTAACAGAGGAATAATTATAAGAGGTGGTGGTGATGGTGGTGTTGATGGTATGGGTAGTGGTGGTGGTAGTAGTAGTACTGGTGGTGTAGGTGGTGGTGGTAGCAGTGGTAGGAAACAATTATATATAACTTTGACAAATATGGCATTAAGGAAACAGATTATTTTAGACAGTGAAATGGAGCAGATTCCACCCCCACCTACCCCCACCCCAACTGTTCTGGTAGATAAATACATACCGGACACATCCAAAAGTCATAGGTTCAATTTCCGACAGTCATTCACTGTTCTATTTATTTTCTTCTTTTTTTTCTACGTTTTATATAAACAGGACCAACAACAGCTTTGAATAAATAAATTAGCAGATTTATTGAGTACCACTTCTCCCATTTGTTTAATCAAATGGATATCACCACATTGGACAAAAGGTGCTGTGGGACCCAGCGTGGAAAGACAGACATCCACACGCACACACACACACTTATATAAGTGTGGTAAGAAGTTTGCTTTACAATCACATGGTTCCAGGTTCAATCTCACTGTGTGGTACCTTGGGCCAGTGTTTTCTATTGTAGCCTCAGACTGACCAAAGCTGTGCGTGTGTATGTGTGTACACCAGGGACATATGATGGCTGTTCTCACAGAGTGTGTCACTGTTTTAACCCTTTTGTTACCATATTTCTGGTGAGATGCTATAACAAAAGAATTTAATAAAATAACTTCGTTATCGTTAAGCTAGTGTTAGGAACATAAATTGTGACTAAGGTTTGGTGGAAGATTTTAAAAGCTTTTGAAAGGAAGATACTACAGAACCAGAAGCGGTTTCTGGCGGGGTTGGTATCAAAAGGGTTAAAACCTGTCACTCTGCTATAAATATTACTCAAAAATAAATATTCAAATTTTTAGGCTATGTCTATCTATAATACATCTAGAACTTGGCTTGGGATTCAGAGAGTCTTTTATCAGATTTTAAAATAAATAATAACCACTGCAAGAACAGAATTATGAAAAAAATTTACAGTCTTTGGTGGTTGAGTAACCCTCAGTAACACACCTAGGATGAACACTTTGGTATCCTTATTCCTCACCACAATTTGATGACAGAAACCAATGTTCTCTGCCTAAAAATTTACTCCGAATCAGTTTCATGACATAATGATATTGGCATAGAGGAATGGATATAGAAAGTGAGTTAGGGTTATTTAGCTGTTGTTCTGGTTGTTGAGGAAGTGAATGTGACAAAACCAAGTGAGAGAAGCTCTGTCTAAGTGAGGGATTTGTTGTTGGTTAGACCTTGGTCTAACAAGATAGGAGAGTTCTATGATCAATGGAGGGTTCTCAGAAGTACAATCGGCATGAAGACTGAAGAGTTCAACAGCTCAGACCCCTGTCCTTCATCAGAAAAGGACTGAGTAAATAGGGTCATTATGATTACGGGTCAACGAATGAAACACAAACAATGCTAAGAATTCGCTTCCTCTGTCCCAACAACCAAACTTCTACAAATTCTTCCGCAGGCCAATTCTTGCTGACACAGATCATCACTAGGCTCCCCTCAGATTAAATAAAGCCACTCCAACAATGACCACCTTGTCTCTCTCTCTGTTAGGCAAGCATATCCCAGATGACACTATGTAACGTGGCCCTTTTTTTTATAAGAAGATGTGAAGGGATATTTGAATGAAGTAGCAGTTGGTGTTGTGGTTAATTTGAATAAAAGGATCTCAAGTTCCAATCCTAGCTAAACCTCATCCAAAGACAAAACACGCACACAGATATACATACACACACACGCACACACACACACACACACACACACACATATATATATATATATATAGAGAGAGAGGGAGAAAGAAGGAGAATGAAATGTGTAGGCAACTGATAGTAAACCAGCTTCCTTCCTCAACCACTTAACATCAGTTTGGCTTCACCCACAACAATCTGCTCTTTTTAAATGTGTGTTCCTTCCTTCCATGGGTCTATACACACACACACACATTCATGCACACATATAGACTTATGTATATATAATTTACTTGTTTATACAAAAATATACATTCACTAGTTTATATATATATATATATATATATATATATATATATATATATACACACACACACACACACATTAATATTTCATATGATGAGAGACGAAATGGGTCATCTTTAAAAGACAGAAATTTCAACAGTTTTTGCCTCTACAGCTTGCCCCCACAACTGTGCCTGTCCCTGGTAACAGGGGTCTATTACAGCTCCATCTTACATAGTCTGTATCTTGTAATACAATGTTGTTGTCCTAGCTCCCTACTCTGTCATAAACTCGGGTCATTCAAGAGCCTGTCAGTGACTTCCTAGCAGGGGTAGGAGGCAATGAATATAGTACCAGTGATATACTGGGGGCCAGCAATTTAAGCTAAATGTTCACTAAAACACTTGTCCCCCCCTCCCCATTGCTTCACACTGCCACCTGGTGACAAACTTAGAAACTATCTTTAGAAATATGCCTTATTAGTACTACAGCATAATTAGTAGTGGAGGGGAGTGGTAGTGATGGTGGTGGTGGTGGTAGAATAATTAAAACTGTTAAATTAACATAAATTAACATAAATGATGCATGGAATTATGAATGTTGTTACTGTTGTTGTTGTTGCTGTAGTAATGACATCATAATGAGTTATTAAATGTCTCATAAGTCATCATGACTCCTCCACCATCTCCCAACCAGCCACGACCACCACCACTAACATCACTCCACAACCTAGCTCCCCCACCACCATCATCGTTGTCACCACTACAGAAACATAGTTTGATTTCTCCTCATCTGAGTCTTGTGGTTGGCATCATTAGCAATCATCATCATCATCATCATCACAATTATCAGCACCACCACAACTGCCAACTTCACCACTACCCCACCACCATCATCAACAACAACAACAATTGTTCCAAGTCTGTCTGTGTGTCTGTCTGTATAATCCGGTCACAGTCTCACTGGACCACAATTTACATGTCTGAAAAAAAAAATCATTCAGTGTTTGTATCTCGTGAGATGACTATGTATCTTTATTATGACTATTATGATTGTTGTTGTTGTTGTTGCTGTTGTTAATTATTGATATTAACAATGTTATTACTAATAATAAATTCATAATAAGTATTGCACCAGAGAAAATGTCCTCCTCTTAGTACGAATTGAGTTTGCAGCCCAGGTCAGTAGAACAAAGTACCAGTCATTTACTGATGTCAATATAATAAATTATAAACATGCAACAATGAATTGATAGAATCAGTAGAGCATCAAACAAAATATTTTGTTATATGGACTCATAGGGCTGGTTTCTCGGTTTCTGTGCTGTGTGTATATCCCCACCTGGACGAGACGCCAGTCCTTCGCAGGATTAACTCATTTTTGACAGCTGAGCAGACAGGAGCAACATGAGAACACAATGCGTCGCCCGGTCCAGGAATCGAAACCACAATCTTACAATCATGAGTTCAACACCCCTTAACCACTCAGCCACGCGCCTCCACTTTGGCATGGTTCCTACGGGGCAATGCCCCTCCTAACACCAACCACTTGCCAGTATGGAATGGGTGCTTCTTTTCATGCTGCAAACACCAGTGTTTATTTTGTACACTGCCAGGTGGGTGGAGGGGACGGACGGCTGTGGGTGGGGTAACATCAGGGTGGGTGGCTGTAGGTAGATGAAGAGTAATCAAGAGTTGTCGTAGCAGCAACAGAGTAGAGGGAGGAGTTGACAAGCAAGCATCAACGGGGTTGTTCAACCGGTTAAAAGTAGCAGCCAACTCTCCCTCAGATGACACCTTAATGTCTTTGAAAAGGGCAAGGTGAACAACGGAGTGCCAGGTTTCCATGCATAGAGAAAGACAGGATGGTCACGGATGGAATGGCTCAGTGGGGATCATAAACCTGGTGGATCACAACTGACCTGGGGTTCTTTAGAGACATCACATCCCATCTTCTTGATTCAGATCCCCCCTCTTCCCCCCTCCCTAGATGTACAACCCTGGCACACTTATATCCACTGTTGATGACATCAGGTAACTGAACACAGTAAACATGCTTTCAACAGCATGGAGACCAGGTGGAGACCCAAATTTTAAAATTATTACTTATTTATATATATATATATATATATATATATATATATGTATATATATATATATATATATATATATATAGGCGCAGGAGTGGCTGTGTGGTAAGTAGCTTGCTTACCAACCACATGGTTCCAGGTTCAGTCCCACTGCGTGGCACCTTGGACAAGTGTTTTCTACTATAGCCTTGGGCCAACCAAAGCCTTGTGAGTGGATTTGGTAGATGGAAACTGACAGAAGCCCGTCATATATATATATATATGTATATAAGTAATAATTTTTAAATTTGGGTCTGTAAGTGTCTGTGTTTGTCCCCTGACACCTGCCAGCATCGCTTGACAACCGATTGTGGCATGTTTAAATTCCTGTAACTTAGTGGTTCGGCAAAAGAGACCGCTAGAATAAGTACTAGGCTTACAAAGTATAAGTCCTGGGGTCGATTTGTTCGACTGAAGGCGGTGCTCCAGCATGGCCGCAGCCAAATGACTGAAAGAAATAAAAGAATATAAAAATATACGTGTGTAACTGGAAAGTGCCAACACATAGAACTCTTGATTGTTAATAAAAGACATATGGATGTGCTCATGTTTTATATATATATATATATATATATATATATATATATATATATATACATACATACATGGACATTTATGCACATGTACACACACTCACATATATAATGTCCAACTGATGCCAGCATGGAATACAGATGCTACAATGATGATGATACATTCACATATACACATGCATACACACACACATACACACACACGTGTACATTATATAAATATAAATATATACATGTGTGTGTGTGTGTGTGTGTTTGTTTGACTGAATCAGAGAGAAAGAAAGACTAAAGACTGGATGAAGCAGAAGATACAGCCCACCCCACCCCTCTCTCTGTATTTCACTGTGAGAGAGAGAGAGAGAGAGAGAGAGACTGAAGAATGGATGCAGTAGGCTACACGCGCGCGCGCGCGCGTGCGGCCAGATATTCAACATTCATTGCAACATGGCAGTAGCAGTAGAAAATATTGGTAATCTCACTTTTATGGCCATGAAGAAGAGGAAAAGTAGAGGAGATGTTTGTAGAATTTTAGTCCAAAGACTGCAGCTTGGCGGCAGCGTATTATATTATTGGCATTTAGTGTTCCATAGCTCATAGCATCAATAAACACTAAGTGACCCTCTCCTGGGGATTGAACTCAAAGAAGAAGCGAAAAAAATAACAGGATAATAACAATAATAATAATAATGATAATAATAATAATAATGATATTGTACTGAGATATCAGTAAATGTGAAGTCCCTATGGTATAACTAGTGTGTGCATGTGTGTGTGTGTGCAAATGTGTATGTGTGCGAACATGTGGGTAACAATAATATCCACACATATACACAGTAACTAACATGCATTTGCACACATGTGTATGTGTTTATATTTATACACATTTCATATATATATATATATATACACACACACACACAGAGCAACTGGCATATACTTGTGTGCGTGTATATATGTGCATGTGTACACACAGTAATGTGTGTGTGTTGAATATGTGCATGTACAAATGTATATACATATTTACATGTGTTTGTATAAATGCATATATAGATATATAAGTGTGTGTGTGTGTATACACATGACCATATATGGTGTACACACAATATTTACTCCAGTCAATCAAATGTCAGAATGGAGAAGAATTGGCCAGTCATGAAACAATGTCTCAACTGGTCTACAACTGTTTCTACACTCACAACAGTGTGTATACACAAACACACATATGGTTGTGTGTTTGTATATATTACATACGTGTGCCAATATATATATACATACACATAGAGAGAGAGAGGGGAGGAGAGAGAGAGGGGAGGAGAGAGAGAGGGGAGGAGAGAGAGAAAGAGGTGTATATATAAATGTGTTTATGTAAGCATATATACTGATAGAGAGATATGTCTGTGTATATACAGATACATATATAGAGAGAGAACGAGAGAGAGAAAGAAAGAGAAGTGTGCATGTGTGTGTATATATATATATATATATATATATATATACACACACACACATATCTACATGTGTTTGTGTGTGTGTGTGTACAGTAGCAGCATCGTATTGTACCAAGATACCATAGTATAATGATAGTGTAGTAGCAGTATAATATACAATAGTATGGTATAGTATAGCCACTACATAGTATACCAACACTATAGTATTGACTCTTTGTGTGTGTGTGTGAGAGAGAGAGAGAGAGAGAGAGAGAGAGAGAGAGAGAGTGCGTGTGTCTGAGTGAATGTGTTTGTGGCCTTTTGAACGAGAGACAGTGTCAGTCGGTCAACAGATAAACCGACAAATTGCTCTGGTCAACAAGGGAACCACTAGGGGGGTGCTAGAAATAGCAGCTGGTTCTTCTTCATATCACACCTGACCTTCTTAACTAATGAACTAACTCCTCATTAGATAATGCAGTCCAAGGATAGGATGATTACTGAGAGAATGGACGAATACCTTTGATCAGAGATGAAAGATAAACACGAAGGAAGGACTCATTAGATAATGCAATCTAGATACACCGTGTCTGAATTAAAGATGGGATGGTCACAGCCGGAACACCTTTTATCCTTTGCTTACAACAAAATATTTTAAAACCTGATGGGTGTGCCATTGCCATATTTTGCATCGCTACATTGCGCCACAGACTGAAACAGGTTTAAAAACCAGTGACATAGAATGCACAATAGAAGTTAAATACCATTGGCGCCAGATGGGCAGAATCGGTAGAGCATCAAATGAAATGACCTAAAATGTGTGTCTTGGCCCTTTGAGTTGGGAGTTTATATCCTGCTGAAGCCAACTATAATTTCATTCTTCTTCCTTTCGTCATAAATGACCATGGCTGATGAAGGTTCAATTTGTCTACCGGAAGTATAGGGAGTTCGATATGACCCAACCATTGGCAGAATGGTATGGAGGACAGATCATTGACCACGCAGTATGTCTCCTTTTTCCACATCACTGATGGATCCAAAACGACAGCACAGTTAAAACAATTTGACCACCAGCATCATCTTAATATTTACCAGAACAAAGTTGCACATAACATCGAACTATGTCTAGGGTTCCAATTCCCAATTTTCCCCTCAGGGATTATTGCTGAAGTGTTTCCCATGGCTGAGGATGGCCACAAAGCAGCAGAGGTTTAGAATCTGGGCTTTGCTTCCAGTGTGGTACTGATGTTGATATTAGTTTTCTTCAAAGAAGAAGCTCCAGTTGGACATTTAAAAAAAATCTACTGAATGTTGCTTGTGTTTCAAGAGTGGAGGAGAGTGTAAACCAAAACAACCCACATCGAGTAAGCCAAAGCATTTTTATTTTTGGGGAAGGCTGCTTCTCAGGCACATGGCTTTCTGTTCAGTCTCATTGTGCAACGCACTGAACAAATGTCTTTTGCTACGGTTCTAAGCTGACCAAAGCCTTGTAAGTTCATAGGGGGGAAACTGAAAGAAGCTTGCTCTCTATAGTGGTGTGTGTGTCTGTCTACATTTTTACACACTACAAGCATTGCTTGTTGGTGCTGTCACTTCTCTTCTCAACAACTTGTCCCCTTGCTTTGCACTTTCATAAACATGTGAAGAAATATGAGCTCCCTTACTTAAAAGAACAGGTAAGGGTTAACAACAGGAAAAGCATCCAGTTGTAAAACAATTTCTCAGTAATATATTCATCTCACACAAGCAAGTATAAAAAAAATGAATCCCTATTTTGTTTGTCAAACATTCACTTGTGTTGAATTATGTAAAACGTTTGAACAAGAAATTTAGCTGTTTCTTGCAAAAAACATCAAAATCAAAACCTTTTTGTGTGGGCCCTTCATATATGACTGTGGATTCCAAATTTACTATTTTGCTTGCATGGATCCCCAAAAATCTTATATGGACTCCAGCTGAGAACCACTGATTTAAATTAAAGCCTTCCTTCAAAATTTCAAACACCATCTTAAAAATGACAAAATTGTTCGTTATTTTCAAAATTAATTAAAACCAAGGCAATGAATTACAACAGAAATATTGTAACAAAATGGTTAAGAACTGCAAACTGTTGAACCTTAACTCCATGTCTAAGATGATCCAATAGACACAGAATCAAAGACGTTCCAGTTATGGCCATCCCCTCTTTCTTCAGACATAATCTATCAAAGACTACATTACACAATGTGATATTATTACAGCAATTAGTGACTAAAACTTAATTTTGTTTAACCACGGGTCATTTTCCATTGATGTTCCAACCTTGACTCTCCCCATCAATTTTATGTCTAAGACTTTGTTAAGTATGTCCTTCCTTGTTTAAGATAGTTGTGTGTGATTTGTGACAAATGTGACTGTCGTTTCTAAGAGGCCAACAATCCACATAGAGCAGCAGTTCTTGACCCTAAGGGTCAACACCGACACTTGGTCACCATAAAATTCTGAAAGGATCACAAAGATAAAATACAAAATGTTTATGTTACACACAACATATGGTAGACAGGCATAATGGCCACAACACAGCATTTACTATAAACAAAAACCAGGGACTATTTCTCCAAGAAAATCCATAAAATGTCAAGGGCTAGGGTTATATATATATAGTACACACACATGAGGTACTATATTCATATCACAGAGTACCACAGTGCTTACACAAAACACACAAGAAAATGACACTCTCAGACGACAAAGGGCAAGAATTTTGAAGTAAGGCTTAGTCAATTCAATTAACCCACAGTAGTCCCCTGGAATATATTCTTATCGACCTGGTGGGATTTGAACCCATAAAAGGGACATAACTAAAGACATCCAAGTCGCTAGATAGAGACCTTAACCTGAGTGAGACAGTGAACCTATTACTTATATAGCTAGCTTTTAATAATCCTTTCTACGAAAGGCACAAGGGAGAGGGGACCAGTCGATTACATCGACCCCAGCCTTTCACTGGTACTTAATTTATCGACCCCCAAAAGGATGAAAGGCAAAGTCGACCTCAGTGGAATTTGAACTCAGAACACAGTGACGAGTGACATACTGCTAAGCATTTCGTCCAGTGAGCTAACGATTGCTGCCTGGCACAAAGCCAGCAATTCAGGATGAGTGGGGTCAAGTTGATGCAATCAACCCCAGTACATGGCAGGTACTTATTTTATTGACCTCAAAAGATGAAAGACAAAGTTGACCTT
>NC_142948.1:1440398-1442898 GCF_046866305.1 Octopus bimaculoides | reverse complement strand
AAGAGAAAGATATACATACATCAACATACACACATATATTACAGATGTATTTATAAATACATACATATGCATATATTTCCACAAATATATAAACATATATATTATACACATACTCACAGAAGCGTAAATAGAAGAAGAAAGGGTGAAGCCCCTGAAATCGCTCGCTCACTCACCTTTGATGTTTTATTCTTTACTATACAGCTTCTGTCCAGTTTGACATTTGCTCCAATGAACTGTATCTTACAAGGCCCAATTTTGGAAGGAATGTAGCCTTCTTGGTGTTCCTGGCCGCCGTCATTGGTCAGCTGTGATAAATCCAAGTGCGTCAAAGTTTCCGCGTTGGGATTTCTCTTCAACATAGAGTCTGTGATAATGATGTGTCGGTTATCTTCCACATCTTTCTCAATCACCTCACCGTCTGCATAGAAAATATCTTCATCGTCCTCTTCACCCCACAGATCGGTGTTACCAATACCGCTGATGCCTGTCACAAGAGCTGGATGCCTCATCTTTGGTGTCGGTTCTTCGGAAGACGAAGAATTTATCGTTTTGTTAAGACCAGCTGGATAATAAGTAATTCTACCTTTGAGTTCGTCATCATCTTCCAAGCTCCTCGGTTTCACCTTCCGTAGGACCACCTGGCCAAGTTCTCCGGAATCATCGGTGTTTTTTCTCATCAGAATCGAAGGGAGCCCGCGGTTATGAAATTCAGCATTTGTATCACCAGACGGTTTTGTGTTTTCTTTACTTTCAGACACCGAGTGGTGGTCATTTTCAGCAGGAACGACTGGTGCCACTCTTTTGGAGTCTGATACTTGATTAATCTGCGACGAGGAGGAGGATGTCTCTAAAGTAGGTGAAGATGAAATATGTGATGTTAGGGGTAAACTTGGTGTTGCCTGCTTAGCAGTTGTCTTAACACTGGAACTGTCCTTATCTAAAGAACTTGAGTTATTTTCAGCAATTCCGGAATTCTTCTGTTCCAACACCGTACGTTTTGCAGCTTCGGGTTTCTTAACAGATGCTTCGTGGTTCCTTTCTTTCGGAGGTGGTGGTGGTGCAGGTTTCGTTACAACGGGGGCAGCTTTACTTTCTTTTTTATTTGGTGATATTAATATATCAGGTGAAGCAGAATTTACAGGTCTCCCAGGGGCCGCTGTGGTCTTACCCTTGGGTTTTATTGTCACCGTATCATTGTTAGCAGAATTCTCAAATAAACTTCGAAACGACGAAACTGTATTGGGTTTCGGCAATTCATCTACGTTTTTGTTTTCATCATTGGCTGCAGCGGATATGATACTAATGTGGGGTTTAGCATCATAACCAGGAGACGGAGAAACCGGATGAATGGTTGGGCTTTTCTCTGGCCCCGCAGTTTCTCGGTCTTTGTTTGTGTTCCTAATGTCACTGCCACTGTCGGTACTTCCTTGTTTCGCTAATTTCAAATCGAGCACCAGGTTTGGAGAAGTAGAGCTTTTATCCATGGTGTGGTTCAAATTTTCAACGCTCACAGCGCGGCCGTCTCGGAATTTCCGCCTTGTGTCCGTCAGACCTAAGTCCCCACCATTATGTGATTTCGGTCTACCATCCAACAGATTTTCAAAACTGGAAGATCTTTTCGGGCGCAACACAGCTACATCTTCTCTGGCACCTAATGACGAGAATTTGTCCTTTAAGCGGCTAACAAATCCGGATCCAGGATGGTACTCCATATCCGTGTCGTCTCGAAAATTTGATAAGTCCTGGCGGTTGTTGATGGTTTCGTCATTGTGGTAATCCAAGGAGCCGTTCATATCTCTTCTGTCCAGACTTCTCCTGCCGTCTTTGACAAAAAACGGATTATCGTGTACTGGTATGATGCGATCATCATCGACCAGCTTCTCTCCCGCATCACGGCTGCCATCAGAATTCGTTGTGGTGGTCGCAAACGAAATCGAAACCGGACTAGTCATCCCCGGAGATGGTAGAGAACCGTCGTTGCTATGAGGGCTGTACTTTGAGTTTGGGGATTTCACCTGAGCCCCGCCACTGTTTGTGTCATTATGGTTTAGCTTTCGCTTCTGTTTCCATGTTGAATATTGACAGGTGGAGGAAGAAGATGACTTCACATCACCACCACCAACACCACCACCAATACTAATGTCTCTACCACAGGAGGAAGATTGTTGCTCCCTTTCCTCCGCCTCGTACGCACGTTTCTTCTCCACAACGGGTTTCGGAAATTCGGGGATAGCATCCATCTTTTTCCCCTCCCCCTTTATTAATTTTTTTTTGTTTTCTTTCTCAAGACAGAACAACACACACACACACACAAAATTTCAGTGCTTCTTCTCCGGAACCAATTACTCACTCACACACACACACATCCATCCATCCACACATATATATTACAGATAGACATACTCACACACACATTCACACACACACACTCACTCACACACGCACGTACACAAACATACAGCAAAAATGAATTAAACACACACGTCCACTCGACTGTCGG
>NC_142948.1:1340398-1435398 GCF_046866305.1 Octopus bimaculoides | reverse complement strand
TGATGGGATTCTTTCAGTTTCCATCCACCAAATCCATTCATAAGATTTTTGTTGGCCCACACACACAGACATATATATGTATATATTTTTTATTCTTTTACTTGTTTCAGTCATTTTGACTGTGGCCATGCTGGAGCACCACCTTCAGTTGAACAAATTGACTCCAGGACTTATTCTTTGTAAGCCTAGTACTTATTCTATCGGTATCTTTTGCCAAACTGCTAAGTTAAGGGACATAAACACACCAACATTGGTTGTCAAGTAATAGTGGAGGGATAAACACAGACACACAAATATATATATATATATATATATATATATATATATATATATATACACACACACACACACACACACACACACACACACGTATAGGTACATTTTTGGTCCAACTGATGCCAGTATAGAAGACGGAAGTTAAATGATGATGATGTATGTGTGCGTTTGTTTATATACATTTATATAAAATCATACACACACACACACACACATACACACACAATTTTATAATGACTTGCCATGTTTGGTGAGAAATTATGACTCAGTTTTGCTGGTTTTACCATTCTTACTAACAGTACATAGCCTGTGTGTGTGTGTGTGTGTGTGTGTGTGTTTGTGTATGTGTGCGCGTGCGCGTGTGTGAGCGCATGTGTCTTCGTATGTGTGTCCATGCATGTACGTGTGTGTGTGTGTGTTCAGTCATGCATGTGATTCTTAGAAATTGTCTATGTTTAGTAACTGAACGTTTAAATGCGAAATGGGAAATGGCGTGACAATTCACTTCATGGATTAAACCTTGTTGGTATTTATAAAAATATATAATAAATAGAAAATAATAATAAATATATATAAAACCGTTTATTTATTTCTTTTCCTCTGTAATCTAACACCATTGTCATTAATCATAAATCACATCGCTAACTGGAATAGCTGACGTTTCTTTCTTATAACATAATTTTTTTTTTTTCTCAGAAAAAAATTTAAAAAATTACCATTAACCGGATTTTATGAAAAAGAGCAATTTTGCTATATCTTTCAATGAAATATATTTTCTTAAAAATTTTATTTCAATGTTTTCTGGCTGATTAATTCTTCTTACTGTGTTAGTGCGAACGGTTGACGTAATAGCCTTTTCTGCGGAACTGTTATTTGAAGCTGTTGCTAAGATACCGACGCGACTCCCTAAAAAATACTGTAAACATGTCGACTGTAAAATATCTTAATCCGGCTCAGAATATAAATACATAAGATATTTCTTGTAACTTGTTTTTTCTACTGGAAAAAAGAATTCATATATTTATTAATTTATACCTTTATAAATATTATTTAAACTTGTTTTAATTTATTAAAAAAAAAAGAAGCAAAACAAATAATTAAAATTTTCAAATCTAAAAAGACGTGAGAAAGTTGAAAGAGGAAGAAAACGAAAGAGGAATCAAAATAAATAAATAATAATAATAATAATGGATAAAACAGAAAGGGTTTCGGCTAAAATGCCAGAACTAACGATTGGGGCAGAAGAATGGCGTAACAGGACCCTGCGAGGAATGAAGGTGTCGCACGGAATAATGCAGAGAAATGAGAAATACGTGGCCGCCAGAAAGTCGACAGATCCGTCGCCTTTCCTCAGAGATTTCCTCGTCCGTCATGCAAATGATGCTATATTGAAATATTGTCGCTTAATGAGGGAGGTGACGGTGAAATTAAGACAGACGGTGGTGAAGGTGAATTATGAGATTGTCTCCAGCACCAGATGTAAAGAGAGGCTGGAGAAGGAACTGGACTACATCAGGAAGGACATTGTGACGAACAGGGAGAGCCAGGCGACCAGGAGATTTCGACCGGAACGGGAATTGGTGAGACATCGTTTTCCTTTGATTTTTGATTTTCTAAAGGAAGGGGTGCTACGTTTAGCCCTGGGTCAGGCCTTATCCAGTGGACCTAATACAACTATGACCATCCCGTCGTTTATTCACACATAGTGTATCTAGGACTACATTATATAATGTGTTCTTCCTGGTTGTTGTTGCTTACCCCCCCCCCACGTTTGCGCTGGTCAGACCAGACCTAAGATGACCATACTCTGGCCATGACCATCCCATCTTTTATTCAGATATAGTGTATCTTAGACTACATTATCTAATGTGCTCTTTGCTGCTTCATATTTGCTGTGGCTATTTAACCCCAGGTCAGCCCTTAGATTAACCACACCTGTGATCAAAGACATTCCAGCCTTGGCTACCACACCTTTTTCCAATACCCAGGGAACTTAAGACTACAATGTCCAAGAAGTAGCACAGCTAAAGTGGGGTGGGGTAAGGAGGTCAGTTCACTTTCGGTGATGCTTTTATGAGGGTGGCACTTTTGGGAGTCTGCTATAAGAGGTGGGGGCTGGTGGAGGAGGCGGAAAAGGCACAGGCTCCCTCAGATGGCACACATTGTGGACATACTGTTGATAATGGGGATTATTTGAAAAAAGATTTAGCTGTTATTTCTAGCAGCTCAAGTGACCACATAGAGGCTCTTTTGTTGTCTTAAGATGAAGATGTTGCCATTGTTTAGCCCTAGGCTGGCCATGATTCAGCAGACGTTCTAACTATGATCATCTCATCTTAATTTCACAGTATTTGTAGGATCACATCAATGTGTCCCTCTATTTTGTAAGATGGTACAGTATGATTTGAGGGAGACTTAGCTGCCATTTCTAACAGATTGAATGACCACATAGACTGTCTGCTGCTGTTGTGATTATATTCGTAACATCCTTTCAGTTTATGATGACAAATTGAAACGAAAAATGTTGGTTTCAAATTTTGGCACAAGGCCAGCAATTTCAGGGGAGATGGTTTAGTTCAGGGGTTTTCAAACTTTTTGACTTGCGGACACCTTTATATTTCAGGCTTTACCTTAGGGACCCCCTTATAAACGCTTATGAAATTTATACATAAATATTTGCTTAAAATAACATATTTTTACATTTATTTATTTAACAGTATTTAACAAATAGGTTTATTGTCAATTAAAAGATTTCAATTAAAAAAACATATATAAAATCAAATTGCCCATAAAAAGTATTTGCTGTTCACGGACCCCCTGTCTTGTCCTTGCGGACCCCCCGTGGTCCGCGAACCACAGTTTGAAAACCCCTGGTTTAGCCACCTACATCAACCCCAGTAACTCAGAACATAACGACATTGAAGCTAAAATAATTATTAACTTGCTTCAACACCCTGGTGGACGTGTCACGTATGCACCCCACCCATTTTTGTTTGTTTCATTTTCTTCAAATACTTCCAAAGATTCATGTTTTCAACAATAAAGATTACAATTTTGCCCTCCAAAACTAGTTTTTTCAAATTCCTAATTCTTCCCCACCCCTCCACTCATAAACATTTTCTTCTAAAATTACAGTTTTTTTTTTCCTCCTCTCAAAACATCTATTTTGATTCCCTACAATAAATCTTGATTTTCATCACATTCATCATCATCATCATCATCATCTAATGTCTACTTTTCCTGCTGATATGGGTTGGATAGAGATTATTGAGGCAGCTTTTCTTCAGCAGGATGCCTTTCCTGTTGCAAACCCTTATCTCTTTCCAAGTAAAGTAATATTTCCCTATGACCAAATATAGAATATTGGAAATGAATAGACTCTGCTTGTAGGACAGTGACACTCATTTACAACTATCATACAATGTCAAGTTGAGGACACACACACACACACACACACACACACACACACAATATATATATATATATATATGTGTGTGTGTGTGTATATATAATGAGTTCAAATTCTGCTAAGGTTGACTTTGCCTTTTATCCTTTCGGAGTCAATTAAATAAGTACCAGTTGAATACTGGAGGTCGATCTAATTGACTTAATCCCTTCCTCCAAATTTCAGGCCTTGTACCATTAGTAGAAAGGATTATTATTATTATTATTACTATTATTATTATTATTATTATTATTACTATTATTATTATTATTATTATTATTATTATTATTATTATTATTATTAAGGTGGAGAGCTGGCAGAATTATTGGCACATGGGACAAAATGCTTAGCAGCATTTTGTCTGTCTTTATACATTCTGAGTTCAAATTCCACTGCGGTTGACTTTGTCTTCAAGGTCAATAAAATAGATACCAGTCAGACACTGGGGGTTGATGTAATCGACTTTCTCTTCCCTTCAGAAACTGCTGTGGCTCTGGGCCAACATGTCCAGCATTTATTATTAAAATGGTAACCTGGCAGAATTGTTGGAAGATGGGGAAAAATTCCCAGTTGTATTTGTTGTGTTTTTTTTTTTATTATATCTTGAGTTCAAATCCTGTGAACGTCAGTTTTTGCTTTCCATTGTTTTGGGTTAATAAAATACAGTTGCAGTGAAGGTCTGAGGTGGATGGTATCGCCTTACAACCCCTCCCCTCAAAATTGTTGGTCTTCCACCGAAATTCGAAGCCATTCTTGTCGGTGGATTAGCAATTTCAAGACAAAAACGGTGAAGCAGTGAAGTGAAGAGGCAGATTTACCATTCCAGTGAGTCTTTGATGCTAACTGGGAGTTATTAGTTCACTTTGGTCCCTACTGCAGCATAAACGAATAGGATTACAGTTGCTTTGTCTGCTGATGTAGAAAGGAAGTGGGGGAGGGGGAAGAGGGGGAGGAGGAAGAGGGGGCGGAAGGGATTACTACAGCTTCTGCTCTCTCCCCACCCCCCTGCATCCCTCCCCCCTAACACATCTCTCTCTGCTGCATCTATCAAGCATTATGATTAATTAAGCCATTTCTGTGTAGCATTAACGAAGGCTGGGGGCGAGGAAATACCACCATGTGTGATGGCTGTTGTTGTTGTTGTTGTTTAACCCTAGGTTTGAGACTGATTGGACAGGCATATGATCAGAGACGATCCACTTATGACCACCATTGTCTATTATGTGTTTTTCTGTATCGATGAATTAAACTGCCTAATGTGGCCTTCATGTATTTTTTTAAAGTTTTAGCTGCTGTTTCTAGGAGACTGAAGACCACATAGAGGTCACCTAATTGGATTGTTGTTAGTGGTGGTGATGGTGTTGCTGGTGTGGTGAGTATGTGGTGATGGTGGTGGAGGTGAGGATGATGGTGTTTGTGGTGGTTAGGTCCTGTTGTCAATGGCTATTGTTGTTGTTGTTGTTGGTAGTGGTGTTGGATGATGTAAAAAGCCAGTTAATGTCCACACAACTCCATTAGCTGATGGCCAAACGCCAGGGTCATGTACCAAGAGCCATACACCAGATACATACACCAGATCCATGTACCAACAACATACCCCAAGACCATACACCAGATCCATGTACCAACAACATACCCCAAGACCATACACCAGATCCATGTACCAACAACATACCCCAGGGTGATACATCAAATCTATATCCCTTGTAACATGCCCATACCGCAGCCCTGTACTTTCTGGCCAGGGTCCCCCCCCCCCGCTGTTAACAATAGCTAGTGTGGTATATTCTGCCCCTGCGCAACTGAGTTCAAATCCCAGTTAATACAATAATAGCAGCTATATACTGGGACCACACTGGACTGTCTCTCTCTCTCTCTCTCTCTCTTCTTCCCTTTAAACTACAGGGACATTAACTTAATATTAGTATTTCTCTCAGGAAATGGATTACTGCCACAACATCACTGTTTCTTATAAGACACTGTGTGTGTGTGTGGGGGGGGGGGCACTGTTTGTGTGTTGTGTATATGTGTGTGTCTGTTGTGTGTGTGTGTGCGCGAGTGTATGTACTATACACGTATGTATTTGTATCATATATTGTGAATGTATGTGTTATATATATATATATATATATATATACATATTTGCGTTGTGTATGTTTGTGTGTAGTTTACTGTGCATGTGTGTGTGTGCTTACTTGCTCGTACTTGCCCTTATGTACAGACCTGTTTGTACATGCATATATACCCATGACTGCACACATACACACAGTCACTGGTGTAAAAAAGTAGATAGACAAGAGATAAGACCTTGATTGGCACAAAAGTACATGGCACAAGAGAGGTAAATGATCCACTCGTTAGAAATAGCAGCTATACCTCTTACATATCACAAACTGAGATGGACATACTCTTTTACTCTTTACTCTTTTACTTGTATCAGTCATTTGACTGTGGCCATGCTGGAGCACCGCCTTTAGTCGAGAAAATCGACCCCAGGACTTATTCTTTGTAAGCCTAGTACTTATTCTATCGGTCTCTTTTTGCCAAACCGCTAAGTTATGGGGACGTAAACACACCAGCATCGGTTGTCAAGCGATGGTGGGGGGGACAAACACAGACACGCAAACACACATACATATATATATTTATACATATATACAACGGGCTTCTTTCAGTTTTTGTCTACCAAATCCGCTCACAAGGCTTTGGTCGGCCCGAGGCTATAGTAGAAGACACCTGCCCAAGGTGCCACGCGGTGGGACTGAACCCAGAACCATGTGGTTGGTAAGCAAGCTACTTACCACACAGCCACTCCTGCGCCTGTTAAATAATGTTGTCTTAGATATCTTGATCATAGGGGCTGGATCAGGTGGTGTTGTTGTTGCTGTTGTTGTTATTGTTGATTATCAGACCCTCTGAAAGATTTTGGTCTGATAATTGCAGATGCCACGGAACTCAGTGGATCAATTAGAGAACCCCTGCATACATGGATTTATATACACGCACCTATACATCACACACACACACACACACATGCATATATATATATATATATATATATATATATATATATATATATATATATATATATATATATATATATGTATATATATATATATATAAATATATATATAAATATATATATAAATATATATATATATATATATATATATATATATATATATATATATAATGATGGCTTAGCTGGTCCAAACTTCAAAGTCACTGTCAACACTATTCCTGTTGAAGAATAATAAATTTGTACTCAACCAAATGTATTGAGTAATTCTTCAATTTAATGCCAAATTGTTTTTATTAAAACATAAACAGAAGGATTGATATATATATATATATATATATATATATATATATATATATATATATTCTGCTCAATACCACAGATTTGCTTGTCAGTTGTTTGACCATAACCAGTTGAGCATGTCCCTTGGTGGCTGACAATATGTGCATCTCTGATCACAAGCAGAAGTAGTGGGGGAGCATCATTGCCATGTGTTGAGAGGAATTCTTTGGGGTTTGGATAATTCACCTCTGGAAACATGAGTGTTCTGTTCATCATCCTTAAACAACCCTTATTCAGGGACCTTTTGATTGGGATGGGTTACTTCACCTGAAGAAATTCTAACTGGGCCACACCTTCAAGGTCATGCACTGTTTATCTTGATATGAGATCACTATGTTGCACACATATGGTTGTGATGCATGTGCCTGGTGTACCCTTATCAGACGGGTAATCATGATGGGTGGTATACTGGACTTTGTATATTTGTACCCCAATGTCACTTTGATGGCATGTGTTGCTTTCTCACTTAATAACAATAATAATAATCCTTTCTACTATAGGCACAAGGCCTGAAATTTTGGTGGAAGGGACTAGTCGATTACATCGACCCAGTATTTCACTGGTATTTAATTTATCGACCCTGAAAGGATGAAAGGCAAAGTTGACCTCGGCGGAATTTGAACTCAGAACATTCTGACAGGAGAAATGCCGCTAAGCATTTTGCCTGGTGTGCTAACAGTTCTGCTAGCTTGCCGCCTTATAATAATAATAATGATAATAATAATAATAATAATAATAAGGATTTCATTTATTTGCCATCAAATAATGATGATGATGATGCATAATTTCCATTCTTGGCAGCAGCAGTATTGTTGCAGTTTTCTGTCACCATAGCGATTGCACCAGTCCCTCCCCCTCCATCCCAGTACCTGACAAACTCCAAAAGGTCACCCACCAGTGAAGTAGACTAGTATATCCTGTTTGTTCCCTCATTCACACAGGACAGTCCATACATGACAATCCACACTGACTAATTAGGGCGGTAAGGCTGCTGTTGCTATGTCAGAATATCAAATCTTTGTTTTGTTTTGTTTTTGCTCAATTTTTCTTCTTTCTTTTTATTTTTATTTGATTTTAAAAATTAGAAATTTCTCATTGTTCATCTTTTGACAGACTGGAAACAAAAAAAAAAAAGAAAAACATATAAACCAGGTGTAGGTGTGTGGTAGGAAGTTTGCCTCTCAACCATATGATTTCTGGTTCAGCTCCACTGCATGGCACTTTGGGCAAGTGTCTTCTACTATAACCCTAGGCTGACCAGAGGATTTCATAGATAGAAACTGAAAAAAGTCCATCTTATGCATACATACATACATACATACATACATACATATCATCATCATCATCATCATCATTGTTTAACGTCCGCTTTCCATGCTAGCATGGGTTGGACGACTTGACTGAGGACTGGTGAAACCGGATGGCAACACCAGGCTCCAATCTAAATTTGGCAGAGTTTCTACAGCTGGATGCCCTTCCTAACGCCAACCACTCAGAGAGTGTAGTAGGTGCTTTTACGTGTCACCTGCACGAAGGCCAGTCAGGCGATACTGGCAACGGCCATGCTTGAAATGGTGTCTTTTATGTGCCACCCGCACAAGCCAGTCCAGGGGCACTGGCAACGATCTCGCTCGAAAATCCTACGGGAGCCAGTCAGGCGGTACTGGCAACGGCCACGCTCAAAATGGTGCATCTCATGTGCCACCCGCACAAGAGCCAGTCCAGGGGCACTGGCAACGATCTTACTTGGCTTGCCGGGTCTTCTCACGCACAGCACATTTCCAAAGGTCTCGGTCAGTAGTCATCGCCTCGGTGAGGCCCAATGTATGAAGGTCTTGCCTCACCACCTCAGCCCAGGTCTTCCTGGGCCTACCTCTTCCACGTGTTCCCTCAACTGTTAGGGTGTGGCACTTTTTCACGCAGCTATCCTCATCCATTCTCACCACATGTCCATACCAGCGCAATCGTCTCTCTTGCACACCACAACTGATGCTTCTAATGTTCAGCTTTTCTCTCAAGATACTTACACTCTGACGGGTATTCACATTGACATTACACATCCAACGGAGCATACTGGCTTCATTCCTTGCAAGCTTACGTATGTCCTCAGCAGTTACAGCCCATGTTTCACTGCCATGTAGCATGGCTGTTCGTACGCATGCGTCATACAGTCTGCCTTTTACTCTGAGTGAGAGTCCCTTTGTCGCCAGCAGGGGTAAGAGGTCTCTAAACTTTGCCCAGGCTATTCTTATTCTAGCAGCTACACTTTCAGCGCACCCACCCCCACTACTAACTTGGTCGCCCAGATAGCGGAAGCTATCGACTACCTCTAGTTTTTCACCCTGGAATGAGATAGAAGTTGTTTCCTGTTTGTTTACAGTCTTTATTGCACCTGAACATCTGCCACAAACAAAAACTAACTTGCTAGTTAACCTGCCTTTTATGTTGCTGCACCTCTTATGTGTCCATAGCTTGCACCGGGTACATCTTATAGAGTTACTACCTACTCCTTTTCTACATACTGAGCAGGGCCATCTACCTGAAGGGGTTTGTGTTTTATCTACCTTCCTACTTATTAGGATTTTGGTTTTAGTTAGGTTGACTCTAATGCCCTTCAATTCTAGACCTTGCTTCCACACCTGAAACTTCTCCTCTAGTTCTGATAGTGACTCCGCAATTAGGGCAAGGTCATCAGCATAGAGGAGCTCCCAGGGGCAACCTGTCTTGAACTCCTCTGTGATTGCCTGGAGGACTATGATAAATAAGAGGGGGCTGAGGACGGAACCTTGGTGGACCCTTACCTCTACCCGGAATTCATTGCTGTACTCATATATATATATGTATATATATATATATATATATATATATATATATATATATATATATATCCAGTATGCTCCGTTGGATGTGTAATGTCAATGTGAATACCCGTCAGAGTGTAAGTATCTTGAGAGAAAAGCTGAACATTAGAAGCATCAGTTGTGGTGTGCAAGAGAGACAATTGCGCTGGTATGGACATGTGGTGAGAATGGATGAGGATAGCTGCGTGAAAAAGTGCCACACCCTAACAGTTGAGGGAACCCGTGGAAGAGGTAGGCCCAGGAAGACCTGGGCTGAGGTGGTGAGGCAAGACCTTCGTACATTGGGCCTCACTGAGGCGATGACTACTGACCGAGACCTTTGGAAATGTGCTGTGCGTGAGAAGACCCGGCAAGCCAAGTAAGATCGTTGCCAGTGCCCCTGGACTGGTTCTTGTGTGGGTGGCACATGAGATGCACCATTTTGAGCATGGCCGTTGCCAGTACCGCCTGACTGGCTCCCGTAGGATTTTCGAGCGAGATCGTTGCCAGTGCCCCTGGACTGGCTTGTGCGGGTGGCACATAAAAGACACCATTTCGAGCGTGGCCGTTTTCGTGCGGGTGACACGTAAAAGCACCCACTACACTCTCTGAGTGGTTGGCGTTAGGAAGGGCATCCAGCTGTAGAAACTCTGCCAAATTAGACTGGAGCCTGGTGTTGCCATCCGGTTTCACCAGTCCTCAGCCAAATCGTCCAACCCATGCTAGCATGGAAAGCGGACGTTAAACGATGATGATGATGATATATATATATATATATATATATATATATATATATATATAGATAGATAGATAGATAGATAGATAGATATAGATAGTGAGAATTTACAAAAAAAAAACAAAAGACGAAGACAGGTGGTGTAAACAACAAACAGGTGTATTAGTTTAATGCTCAGGAAGGGGAGAATGTCTTTTATGTTTCGAGCCTATGCTCTTCGACAGAAAGGAACACAGAAATAAGCAGGGAGAGAAAATAGAAAAGGTTTAGTGGCTAGCAATCAATTATGGCAAATGCCAAAGCTACATTAGGGTTTTGGTTGGCCTATGGTTATAGTAGAAGACATATATTTGAAGTGTCACACAATGGGATTGAACCATAATGTATGTGGCAGGAAAGCAATTCTTAACTAAAATGGCACATTGCTACATCTACCCTCCTCTATGCATGTGTGTGTGTGTGTGTGTGTGTGTGTGTGTGTGTGTGTGTGTGTGTGTGTGTGTGCGTGCACACGCGTGTATACGTCTGTATATGCATAGCATCATGAAAATCCTTGTCTGTGTGTAGTTTTGTCAGTGTCATAAAAATCCCAACGTAACCGGATTTTGAATATGGATTCTCTGTTTATTTGTGTCTTTAGGTTTTACACAGAAAGGTTTTTCACTAATGATGTGTACATGTATGGGTATATATGTCTGTATGTGTTTGTGTGTTTGCATATCCTGTGTCTCTGGCAGGTGTGCATTTCTGAGTCAAGCAGTCACCACGACTGTATGCCTATGTGGAAGTCATCTCAAATGTTGTCTAGCAACACCCACTCTTTACCTGTTTCGCTGTGTGTGCAGCGGACCGTTGATATTAGCTTTAAGTAGAGGACTTGTTGTAGGAAAGAGTATTGTGATGTTCAGGAAACTCTGTGCAATGAATAGACTTCAGTAGGCAGTGGGTTGCACTGTGAGGGCTGCAAACAACTTCCAGGAGTCTTTGGTTTGGTTGTGTTTCTGAGGGGTTCTACGAGTTGGAGATAAACTCTGCTGAAATGGAAGTACCATTAGCAGGCCTGTTCAAGGGCTGCACCATTCTAACGACACCATTGTTCTGTTGTAGAGTTCTGTCAAACAGATGTTGTTAGATAAAGGACGGGCCAGTTATTGGCAAAATCTCTTGTAATGATTGTCTTGGCTGCTCTCTTTAGCCATGAAGTGCAGGCATTTTCCTTCTCTCTGGTAGCTATGATGAAAGAGATTGTGCAAAGGGTATGATTGAAAGAAAAAAGAGATAAACGAAGACACACACACTTTTCTTTTCAGTGAAATTCATATCAAATTCATTACGTTACTCATGGAGAGCAAAAGAGGACTTTGTCCAGTCAATTTGGTGAAAGGTGTGTCGAAGAATGATGAGTCTGGCACTATTAAATGGATGTATTGTCAGCATGAGCCCTGTAGGACAGAGAACACAGTGGAGAGAGGGCTTAGCTTGGTAGTCAGAGTAATCCAGGGTGTGTAGGGTTCTTTGAATGGGCCCTAAGTAGCAGTTGTATTCTAAGGATGTTATATTTTGTATAGAAATGCTGGGCCTCACTTTCTGGTGGAAGGTACATCTTTGAAATAGCTGGGACTGCACTCCAGTGACCGACTCTTCTGTTTGAGGTCAGGAAAGACTTCAAGCTCCAGCCGTTAGCCCTTCTATTATTCTATAAAGGTCAAATGGGGTCAATCCAATCAACTCTTCCCCTCCCCAAAAGCTGCTGCCTTTGTGGTAAAATTTGAAACCATTATTATTATTATTATTCATTGTCGTTTAACGTTTGCATTCCATCCTGGCATGGGTTGGATGGTTTGACTGGGACCTGGGAAGCCAGGAGGCTGCACCAGGCTCCAATCTGATCTGGCAGTGTTTCTACAGCTGGATGCCCTTCCTAATGCCAACCACTCTGAGAGTGTAATGGGTGCCTTTTATATGGCACGGGTGCCATTCAGGTGGCACTGGCATTAGCCACACTCAGTATTATTATTATTATTATTGTTGTTGTTGTTGTTATTACACAAACGAGTATCTGAAAATGTTAGGTTGACATGGTCGTTGCCAAATTTATGCTTGATCGATTTTGAAATCATTGTAGACATTTTTTTTTAATAAACTTGAAATAAATGCAAAAGAAAAAAAAAATAGGAAAGGAAATATTTCCTAAATACCAAGAATTGTTTATTCACAAAGGAAAAAAAAAAGAGAATAAAGGTCAACTTAATCCTGGTATTTGAGGTGAGTTGATTGGAGAACATTTTATAGCTGACTTGGTTGACGTAGACACAATGCAGGGTGTAGGAGGTGGTGGGCAACAGGGGGTGTTTAATGTAGTGGAGAGATTTTTTTTTATTTCTTGCATATTAATCAGAAGAGGAACAGTAGGTGTGTGGGGGGGTGGGAGTGGGGGCGGGGATGGTGAGAAGAAGGGTTTCTCAGATCAGAAATTTAACTCGAATGTCTGCAGCTGAGTGGACCCAGCTTAAAGATGCCCAAGGATCAGGTGTTGGGGTCAGATTGGGTGACAACAGAGTGGACCACCTGTCTACGTACCCTCATTTCACCCCTGTTCCACGACCTACAGTCCTTAAATTGAAGGCCAATGTCTTTCGTTAGTTTCCTTCAAATCTATAATCTCTCAGAATGTTCGATAGTTATGCAGGGCTTGATTTATTGGATTATTGACTGTAATCTCAGCAAAATGTTTAAAGCAAAATAAATCTCCATTCACCCATGAATCCTGTTGTAACAAAACGACTTTGGGTGTGTTGCACCAATCGTCACGATGTTTGCTCTTCTGCTGTCTCTCACAAAGCACTAAAAACACGTAATGCTTCAACAGAAGTTGAAGTTGTAACCAACCATGACCACTACTCCGTAACTGACGGAATTAGTTTCACTTGTAAACAAACTAATTGTTGTGTAGCTTTAAGTCAGCCTTGAAGAAAGACGTTCCAGCCGTGACCGCCCCTTCTTGTCTACACTTAACTTTAATTAACTCAGCCTGATCCTTGGCTTAAGGGGAATTTCCTCCTTTTGTGAATTGGGTTCAGGGCCCTGTCGCTCTTCCCGTGACCAAGTTTTACATTTTTAAAGGCGGTAAGCTGTGATTTGTGGTTGATTTTGCTGCTATTTCTAACAAGGTGACCTACCTTGTAGGGACTCCATGTCCCCTAGGCTTGCTAGCGGTGGTAAAGATCATGGACTGCACCACCTTTGGGATTTTTGGGGTGTTTTATTTCTACATGAACACATTATATCGAGGGTGGAGATTCCGGATCTGTAAAAAAACCTGCATTTCAAAATTTAAATGCTTGGCCAACTTCAATTTATATTATAGATGGAACAAAGCCTAATTCTTATTCTATCGCTCTGTTTTGCCGAACCGCTAATGTTACGGCGACGCAAACAGACCAATATCGGTTATGAAGCGATAGTGGGGGAATAAATACACACACACACACACACACACACACACACACACACACACACACATACACACATACACACACACACACACACATATATATATATAACGTGCCTGGTACAGCAACAACTTGCCCGGGGCTGCAAGAACGTTCCTGGGGCTGCAAGAACGTGTCTGGCGCCGCAAGAACGTGTCTGGGGCCGAAAGAACGTGCCCGGCGCCGCAAGAACGTGCCTGGGGCCGCAAGAACGTACCTGGTGCTGCAAGAACGTGCCTGGGGCCGCAAGAACGTGCCCGGCGCCGCAAGAACGTGCCTGGGGCCGCAAGAACGTACCCGGGGCTGCAAGAACGTGCCCAGCACCACAAGAACGTGCCTGGGGCCACACAAACGTGCCTAGGCCGTAAGGATGTGCCTGGGGTCGTAATAACGTGCTTGGGGCGGCAAGAGCGTGCCTGGTGCCACAAAAACGTGCCTGGGGCCGTAAGGACGTGCCTGGGGCCGTAAGGACGTGCCTGGGGCCGTAATAACGTGCTTGGGGCGGCAAGAGCGTGCCTTGGGCTACAAAAACGTCCCTGGGGCCGTAAGGACGTGCCTGGGGCCGTAATAACGTGCTTGGGGCGGCAAGAACGTGTCTGTGGCCATAAGAACGTGCCTGGAGCCGCAAGAACGTGTCTGGCGCCGCAAGAGCGTGCCTGTGGTCGTAAGAAAGTACCTGGGGCCGTAAGAACGTGCCTGGGGCCGCAAGAACGTGTCTGGGGCCGCAAGAACGTGCCTGGGGCGGCAAGACCTTGCCTGGGACCGGAAGAACGTGCCTGGGGAGGAAAGAACTTTCCTGGGGGCGTAAGAATGTGCCTGGAGCCGTAAAAACGTACTTGGGGTCGTAAGAACGTGTCTGGGGCCACAAGAACGTGACTGGGGCCGCAAGAACGTTCCTGGAGCCGTAAAAATGTGCCTAGGGTGGCAAGAACGTGCCTGGGGCCGTAAGGACGTGCCTGGGGCAGCAAGAACGTGCCTGGGGCCGCATGAATGTGCCTGGGGCCGCAAGAACGTGCTTGGGGCCATAAGAACGTGCCTGGGGCTTTTAAGAACGTACCTGGGGCCGCTAGAACGTGCCCGGCGCCTCAAGAACGTGCCTGGGTCCGCGAAAACTTGCGTGGGGTCGCAAGAACGTGCCTTGGGCCGCAAGAACGTTCCTGGGGCCGTAAGAACGTGCTTGAGGCCGCAAGAACGTACCTGGAAACCTAAGCTCGTGGCCAGCATTGCAAGAACGTTCCTGGGGCTGCAAGGACGTGCCTGGGGCCGCAAGAACGTACCTGGGGCCGCAAGAACGTGCCTGGGGCAGCAAGAACGTGCCTGGGGCCACAAAAACGTGCCTGGGGCAGCAAGAACGTGCCTGGGGCCGCATGAATGTGCCTGGGGCCGCAAGAACGTGCTTGGGGCCATAAGAACGTGCCTGGGGCTTTTAAGAACGTACCTGGGGCCGCTAGAACGTGCCCGGCGCCTCAAGAACGTGCCTGGGTCCGCGAAAACTTGCGTGGGGCCGCAAGAACGTGCCTTGGGCCGCAAGAACGTTCCTGGGGCCGTAAGAACGTGCCCGGGGCCGTAAGAACGTGCTTGAGGCCGCAAGAACGTACCTGGAAACCTAAGCTCGTGGCCAGCATTGCAAGAACGTTCCTGGGGCTGCAAGGACGTGCCTGGGGCCGCAAGAACGTACCTGGGGCCGCAAGAACGTGCCTGGGGCAGCAAGAACGTGCCTGGGGCCACAAAAAGGTGCCTGGGGCAGCAAGAACGTGCCTGGGGCCGCATGAATGTGCCTGGGGCCGCAAGAACGTGCTTGGGGCCATAAGAACGTGCCTGGGGCTTTTAAGAACGTACCTGGGGCCGCTAGAACGTGCCCGGCGCCTCAAGAACGTGCCTGGGTCCGCGAAAACTTGCGTGGGGCCGCAAGAACGTACCTGGAATCGAAAGCACGTTGCCGGCATTGCAAGGACGTGCCTGGCGCCGCAAGAACGGGCCCGGTGCCCGAAGAACGTTCCTGGGGCCGCAAGAACGTGCCTGGGGCCGCGAAAACGTGCCTGCATCCTCAAGAATGTGCCTGAGGTCGCAAGAATGTGCCTGGGGCGGCAAGAACGTGCCTGGGGCCATAAGAACGTGCCTGGCGCTGCGAGAATGTGCCTGGGGAGGCAAGAACGTTCTTGGGGCCGTAAGAACGTGGCTGGGGCCGTAAGAACGTGCCTGGGGCCGCAAGAACGTACCTGGAAACGTAAGCTCGTGGCCAGCATTGCAACAACGTTCCTGGAGACGCAAGAACGTGCCTGGGGCCGCAAGAACGTGCCTGGGGCCGCAAGAACGTGCCTCGGGCCGTAAGAAGGTGCCTGGCGCTGCAAGAACGTTCCTGGGGCAGCAAGAACGTGCCCAGTGCCGCAAGAACTTTCCTGGGGCTGCAAGAACGTGTCTGGCGCCGCAAGAACGTGCCTGTGGTCGTAAGAAAGTACCTCGGGCCGTAAGAACGTGCCTGGGGCCGCAATAACGTGTCTGGGGCCGCAAGAACGTGTCTGGGGCCGCAAGAACGTGCCTGGGGCAGCAATAACGTGCCTGGGGCCGTAAGAAAGTGTCTGGGGCCGCAAGAACGTGTCTGGAGCCGCAAGAACGTGCCTGGGGCGGCAAGACCTTGCCTGGGGCCGCAAGAACGTGCCTGGGGAGGAAAGAACTTTCCTGGGGGCGTAAGAACGTGCCTGGGGCCGTAAAAACGTACTTGGGGTCGTAAGAACGTGTCTGGGGCCACAAGAACGTGTCTGGGTCCGCAAGAACGTGCCCGGCGCCTCAAGAACGTACCTGGGGCTGCAAGAACGTGTCTGGCGCCGCAAGAACGTGCCTGTGGTCGTAAGAAAGTACATGGGGCCGTAAGAACGTGCCTGGGGCCGTAAAAACGTGCATGGGGCCGTAAGATCGAGCCTGGCGTTGCAAGAACATTCCTGGGGCGGCAAGAACGTGCATGGGGCGGCAAGAACGTGCCTGGGGCCTTAAGAACGTGCCTGGAGCCGCAAGAACGTGCCTGGGGAGGCAAGAACATTCCTGGGGCCGTAAGAACGTGCCTGGGGCCGTAAAAACGTTCCTGAGGCGGCAGGAACGTGCCTGACTTCGAAAGAACGTGCATGGGGCCGCAAGAACGTTCCTGGGGCCGTAAGAACGTGCCCGGGGCCGTAAGAACGTGCTTGAGGCCGCAAGAACGTACCTGGAAACCTAAGCTCGTGGCCAGCATTGCAAGAACGTTCCTGGGGCTGCAAGGACGTGCCTGGGGCCGCAAGAACGTACCTGGGGCCGCAAGAACGTGCCTGGGGCAGCAAGAACGTGCCTGGGGCCACAAAAACGTGCCTGGGGCAGCAAGAACGTGCCTGGGGCCACAAAAACGTGCCTGGGGCAGCAAGAACGTGCTTGGGGCCATAAGAACGTGCCTGGGGCTTTTAAGAACGTACCTGGGGCCGCTAGAACGTGCCCGGCGCCTCAAGAACGTGCCTGGGTCCGCGAAAACTTGCGTGGGGCCGCAAGAACGTACCTGGAATCGAAAGCACGTTGCCGGCATTGCAAGGACGTGCCTGGCGCCGCAAGAACGGGCCCGGTGCCCGAAGAACGTTCCTGGGGCCGCAAGAACGTGCCTGGGGCCGCGAAAACGTGCCTGCATCCTCAAGAATGTGCCTGAGGTCGCAAGAATGTGCCTGGGGCGGCAAGAACGTGCCTGGGGCCATAAGAACGTGCCTGGCGCTGCGAGAACGTGCCTGGGGAGGCAATAACGTTCTTGGGGCCGTAAGAACGTGGCTGGGGCCGTAAGAACGTGCCTGGGGCCGCAAGAACGTACCTGGAAACGTAAGCTCGTGGCCAGCATTGCAACAACGTTCCTGGAGACGCAAGAACGTGCCTGGGGCCGCAAGAACGTGCCTGGGGCCGCAAGAACGTGCCTCGGGCCGTAAGAAGGTGCCTGGCGCTGCAAGAACGTTCCTGGGGCAGCAAGAACGTGCCCAGTGCCGCAAGAACTTTCCTGGGGCTGCAAGAACGTGTCTGGCGCCGCAAGAACGTGCCTGTGGTCGTAAGAAAGTACCTCGGGCCGTAAGAACGTGCCTGGGGCCGCAAGAACGTGTCTGGGGCCGCAAGAACGTGTCTGGGGCCGCAAGAACGTGCCTGGGGCAGCAATAACGTGCCTGGGGCCGTAAGAAAGTGTCTGGGGCCGCAAGAACGTGTCTGGAGCCGCAAGAACGTGCCTGGGGCGGCAAGACCTTGCCTGGGGCCGCAAGAACGTGCCTGGGGAGGAAAGAACTTTCCTGGGGGCGTAAGAACGTGCCTGGGGCCGTAAAAACGTACTTGGGGTCGTAAGAACGTGTCTGGGTCCGCAAGAACGTGCCCGGCGCCTCAAGAACGTACCTGGGGCTGCAAGAACGTGTCTGGCGCCGCAAGAACGTGCCTGTGGTCGTAAGAAAGTACATGGGGCCGTAAGAACGTGCCTGGGGCCGTAAAAACGTGCATGGGGCCGTAAGATCGGGCCTGGCGTTGCAAGAACATTCCTGGGGCGGCAAGAACGTGCATGGGGCGGCAAGAACGTGCCTGGGGCCTTAAGAACGTGCCTGGAGCCGCAAGAACGTGCCTGGGGAGGCAAGAACATTCCTGGGGCCGTAAGAACGTGCCTGGGGCCGTAAAAACGTTCCTGAGGCGGCAGGAACGTGCCTGACTTCGAAAGAACGTGCATGGGGCCGCAAGAACGTTCCTGGGGCCGTAAGAACGTGCCCGGGGCCGTAAGAACGTGCTTGAGGCCGCAAGAACGTACCTGGAAACCTAAGCTCGTGGCCAGCATTGCAAGAACGTTCCTGGGGCTGCAAGGACGTGCCTGGGGCCGCAAGAACGTACCTGGGGCCGCAAGAACGTGCCTGGGGCCGTAAGAAGGTGCCTGGCGCTGCAAGAACGTTCCCGGGGCTGCAAGAACGTGCCCAGCACCGCAAGAACGTGCCTGGGGCCACACAAACGTGCCTAGGCCGTAAGGATGTGCCTGGGGTCGTAATAACGTGCTTGGGGCGGCAAGAGCGTGCCTGGTGCCACAAAAACGTGCCTGGGGCCGTAAGGACGTGCCTGGGGCCGTAAGGACGTGCCTGGGGCCGTAAGGACGTGCCTGGGGCCGTAATAAGGTGCTTGGGGCGGCAAGAGCGTGCCTTGGGCTACAAAAACGTCCCTGGGGCCGTAAGGACGTGCCTGGGGCCGTAATAACGTGCTTGGGGCGGCAAGAACGTGTCTGTGGCCATAAGAACGTGCCTGGAGCCGCAAGAACGTGTCTGGCGCCGCAAGAGCGTGCCTGTGGTCGTAAGAAAGTACCTGGGGCCGTAAGAACGTGCCTGGGGAGGAGAGAACTTTCCTGGGGGCGTAAGAACGTGCCTGGAGCCGTAAAAACGTACTTGGGGTCGTAAGAACGTGTCTGGGGCCACAAGAACGTGACTGGGGCCGCAAGAACGTTCCTGGAGCCGTAAAAACGTGCCTAGGGTGGCAAGAACGTGCCTGGGGCCGTAAGGACGTGCCTGGGGCAGCAAGAACGTGCCTGGGGCCACAAAAACGTGCCTGGGGCAGCAAGAACGTGCCTGGGGCCGCATGAATGTGCCTGGGGCCGCAAGAACGTGCTTGGGGCCATAAGAACGTGCCTGGGGCTTTTAAGAACGTACCTGGGGCCGCTAGAACGTGCCCGGCGCCTCAAGAACGTGCCTGGGTCCGCGAAAACTTGCGTGGGGCCGCAAGAACGTGCCTTGGGCCGCAAGAACGTTCCTGGGGCCGTAAGAACGTGCCCGGGGCCGTAAGAACGTGCTTGAGGCCGCAAGAACGTACCTGGAAACCTAAGCTCGTGGCCAGCATTGCAAGAACGTTCCTGGGGCTGCAAGGACGTGCCTGGGGCCGCAAGAACGTACCTGGGGCCGCAAGAACGTGCCTGGGGCAGCAAGAACGTGCCTGGGGCCACAAAAACGTGCCTGGGGCAGCAAGAACGTGCCTCGGGCCGCATGAATGTGCCTGGGGCCGCAAGAACGTGCTTGGGGCCATAAGAACGTGCCTGGGGCTTTTAAGAACGTACCTGGGGCCGCTAGAACGTGCCCGGCGCCTCAAGAACGTGCCTGGGTCCGCGAAAACTTGCGTGGAGCCGCAAGAACGTACCTGGAATCGAAAGCACGTTGCCGGCATTGCAAGGACGTGCCTGGCGCCGCAAGAACGGGCCCGGTGCCCGAAGAACGTTCCTGGGGCCGCAAGAACGTGCCTGGGGCCGCGAAAACGTGCCTGCATCCTCAAGAATGTGCCTGAGGTCGCAAGAATGTGCCTGGGGCGGCAAGAACGTGCCTGGGGCCATAAGAACGTGCCTGGCGCTGCGAGAACGTGCCTGGGGAGGCAAGAACGTTCTTGGGGCCGTAAGAACGTGGCTGGGGCCGTAAGAACGTGCCTGGGGCCGCAAGAACGTACCTGGAAACGTAAGCTCGTGGCCAGCATTGCAACAACGTTCCTGGAGACGCAAGAACGTGCCTGGGGCCGCAAGAACGTGCCTGGGGCCGCAAGAACGTGCCTCGGGCCGTAAGAAGGTGCCTGGCGCTGCAAGAACGTTCCTGGGGCAGCAAGAACGTGCCCAGTGCCGCAAGAACTTTCCTGGGGCTGCAAGAACGTGTCTGGCGCCGCAAGAACGTGCCTGTGGTCGTAAGAAAGTACCTCGGGCCGTAAGAACGTGCCTGGGGCCGCAAGAACGTGTCTGGGGCCGCAAGAACGTGTCTGGGGCCGCAAGAACGTGCCTGGGGCAGCAATAACGTGCCTGGGGCCGTAAGAAAGTGTCTGGGGCCGCAAGAACGTGTCTGGAGCCGCAAGAACGTGCCTGGGGCGGCAAGACCTTGCCTGGGGCCGCAAGAACGTGCCTGGGGAGGAAAGAACTTTCCTGGGGGCGTAAGAACGTGCCTGGGGCCGTAAAAACGTACTTGGGGTCGTAAGAACGTGTCTGGGGCCACAAGAACGTGTCTGGGTCCGCAAGAACGTGCCCGGCGCCTCAAGAACGTACCTGGGGCTGCAAGAACGTGTCTGGCGCCGCAAGAACGTGCCTGTGGTCGTAAGAAAGTACATGGGGCCGTAAGAACGTGCCTGGGGCCGTAAAAACGTGCATGGGGCCGTAAGATCGGGCCTGGCGTTGCAAGAACATTCCTGGGGCGGCAAGAACGTGCATGGGGCGGCAAGAACGTGCCTGGGGCCTTAAGAACGTTCCTGGAGCCGCAAGAACGTGCCTGGGGAGGCAAGAACATTCCTGGGGCCGTAAGAACGTGCCTGGGGCCGTAAAAACGTTCCTGAGGCGGCAGGAACGTGCCTGACTTCGAAAGAACGTGCATGGGGCCGCAAGAACGTTCCTGGGGCCGTAAGAACGTGCCCGGGGCCGTAAGAACGTGCTTGAGGCCGCAAGAACGTACCTGGAAACCTAAGCTCGTGGCCAGCATTGCAAGAACGTTCCTGGGGCTGCAAGGACGTGCCTGGGGCCGCAAGAACGTACCCGGGGCTGCAAGAACGTGCCCAGCACCGCAAGAACGTGCCTGGGGCCACACAAACGTGCCTAGGCCGTAAGGATGTGCCTGGGGTCGTAATAACGTGCTTGGGGCGGCAAGAGCGTGCCTGGTACCACAAAAACGTGCCTGGGGCCGTAAGGACGTGCCTGGGGCCGTAAGGATGTGCCTGGGGCCGTAATAACGTGCTTGGGGCGGCAAGAGCGTGCCTTGGGCTACAAAAACGTCCCTGGGGCCGTAAGGACGTGCCTGGGGCCGTAATAACGTGCTTGGGGCGGCAAGAACGTGTCTGTGGCCATAAGAACGTGCCTGGAGCCGCAAGAACGTGTCTGGCGCCGCAAGAGCGTGCCTGTGGTCGTAAGAAAGTACCTGGGGCCGTAAGAACGTGCCTGGGGCCGCAAGAACGTGTCTGGGGCCGCAAGAACGTGCCTGGGGCGGCAAGACCTTGCCTGGGACCGGAAGAACGTGCCTGGGGAGGAAAGAACTTTCCTGGGGGCGTAAGAATGTGCCTGGAGCCGTAAAAACGTACTTGGGGTCGTAAGAACGTGTCTGGCGCCGCAAGAACGTGCCTGTGGTCGTAAGAAAGTACCTCGGGCCGTAAGAACGTGCCTGGGGCCGCAAGAATGTGTCTGGGGCCGCAAGAACGTGTCTGGGGCCGCAAGAACGTGCCTGGGGCAGCAATAACGTGCCTGGGGCCGTAAGAAAGTGTCTGGGGCCGCAAGAACGTGTCTGGAGCCGCAAGAACGTGCCTGGGGCGGCAAGACCTTGCCTGGGGCCGCAAGAACGTGCCTGGGGAGGAAAGAACTTTCCTGGGGGCGTAAGAACGTGCCTGGGGCCGTAAAAACGTACTTGGGGTCGTAAGAACGTGTCTGGGGCCACAAGAACGTGTCTGGGTCCGCAAGAACGTGCCCGGCGCCTCAAGAACGTACCTGGGGCTGCAAGAACGTGTCTGGCGCCGCAAGAACGTGCCTGTGGTCGTAAGAAAGTACATGGGGCCGTAAGAACGTGCCTGGGGCCGTAAAAACGTGCATGGGGCCGTAAGATCGGGCCTGGCGTTGCAAGAACATTCCTGGGGCGGCAAGAACGTGCATGGGGCGGCAAGAACGTGCCTGGGGCCTTAAGAACGTTCCTGGAGCCGCAAGAACGTGCCTGGGGAGGCAAGAACATTCCTGGGGCCGTAAGAACGTGCCTGGGGCCGTAAAAACGTTCCTGAGGCGGCAGGAACGTGCCTGACTTCGAAAGAACGTGCATGGGGCCGCAAGAACGTTCCTGGGGCCGTAAGAACGTGCCCGGGGCCGTAAGAACGTGCTTGAGGCCGCAAGAACGTACCTGGAAACCTAAGCTCGTGGCCAGCATTGCAAGAACGTTCCTGGGGCTGCAAGGACGTGCCTGGGGCCGCAAGAACGTACCCGGGGCTGCAAGAACGTGCCCAGCACCGCAAGAACGTGCCTGGGGCCACACAAACGTGCCTAGGCCGTAAGGATGTGCCTGGGGTCGTAATAACGTGCTTGGGGCGGCAAGAGCGTGCCTGGTGCCACAAAAACGTGCCTGGGGCCGTAAGGACGTGCCTGGGGCCGTAAGGACGTGCCTGGGGCCGTAATAACGTGCTTGGGGCGGCAAGAGCGTGCCTTGGGCTACAAAAACGTCCCTGGGGCCGTAAGGACGTGCCTGGGGCCGTAAGGACGTGCCTGGGGCCGTAATAACGTGCTTGGGGCGGCAAGAACGTGTCTGTGGCCATAAGAACGTGCCTGGAGCCGCAAGAACGTGTCTGGCGCCGCAAGAGCGTGCCTGTGGTCGTAAGAAAGTACCTGGGGCCGTAAGAACGTGCCTGGGGCCGCAAGAACGTGTCTGGGGCCGCAAGAACGTGCCTGGGGCGGCAAGACCTTGCCTGGGACCGGAAGAACGTGCCTGGGGAGGAAAGAACTTTCCTGGGGGCGTAAGAATGTGCCTGGAGCCGTAAAAACGTACTTGGGGTCGTAAGAACGTGTCTGGGGCCACAAGAACGTGACTGGGGCCGCAAGAACGTTCCTGGAGCCGTAAAAACGTGCCTAGGGTGGCAAGAACGTGCCTGGGGCCGTAAGGACGTGCCTGGGGCAGCAAGAACGTGCCTGGGGCCACAAAAACGTGCCTGGGGCAGCAAGAACGTGCCTGGGGCCGCATGAATGTGCCTGGGGCCGCAAGAACGTGCTTGGGGCCATAAGAACGTGCCTGGGGCTTTTAAGAACGTACCTGGGGCCGCTAGAACGTGCCCGGCGCCTCAAGAACGTGCCTGGGTCCGCGAAAACTTGCGTGGGGCCGCAAGAACGTGCCTTGGGCCGCAAGAACGTTCCTGGGGCCGTAAGAACGTGCCCGGGGCCGTAAGAACGTGCTTGAGGCCGCAAGAACGTACCTGGAAACCTAAGCTCGTGGCCAGCATTGCAAGAACGTTCCTGGGGCTGCAAGGACGTGCCTGGGGCAGCAAGAACGTACCTGGGGCCGCAAGAACGTGCCTGGGGCAGCAAGAACGTGCCTGGGGCCACAAAAACGTGCCTGGGGCAGCAAGAACGTGCCTGGGGCCGCATGAATGTGCCTGGGGCCGCAAGAACGTGCTTGGGGCCATAAGAACGTGCCTGGGGCTTTTAAGAACGTACCTGGGGCCGCTAGAACGTGCCCGGCGCCTCAAGAACGTGCCTGGGTCCGCGAAAACTTGCGTGGGGTCGCAAGAACGTGCCTTGGGCCGCAAGAACGTTCCTGGGGCCGTAAGAACGTGCTTGAGGCCGCAAGAACGTACCTGGAAACCTAAGCTCGTGGCCAGCATTGCAAGAACGTTCCTGGGGCTGCAAGGACGTGCCTGGGGCCGCAAGAACGTACCTGGGGCCGCAAGAACGTGCCTGGGGCAGCAAGAACGTGCCTGGGGCCACAAAAACGTGCCTGGGGCAGCAAGAACGTGCCTGGGGCCGCATGAATGTGCCTGGGGCCGCAAGAACGTGCTTGGGGCCATAAGAACGTGCCTGGGGCTTTTAAGAACGTACCTGGGGCCGCTAGAACGTGCCCGGCGCCTCAAGAACGTGCCTGGGTCCGCGAAAACTTGCGTGGGGCCGCAAGAACGTGCCTTGGGCCGCAAGAACGTTCCTGGGGCCGTAAGAACGTGCCCGGGGCCGTAAGAACGTGCTTGAGGCCGCAAGAACGTACCTGGAAACCTAAGCTCGTGGCCAGCATTGCAAGAACGTTCCTGGGGCTGCAAGGACGTGCCTGGGGCAGCAAGAACGTACCTGGGGCCGCAAGAACGTGCCTGGGGCAGCAAGAACGTGCCTGGGGCCACAAAAACGTGCCTGGGGCAGCAAGAACGTGCCTGGGGCCGCATGAATGTGCCTGGGGCCGCAAGAACGTGCTTGGGGCCATAAGAACGCGCCTGGGGCTTTTAAGAACGTACCTGGGGCCGCTAGAACGTGCCCGGCGCCTCAAGAACGTGCCTGGGTCCGCGAAAACTTGCGTGGGGCCGCAAGAACGTACCTGGAATCGAAAGCACGTTGCCGGCATTGCAAGGACGTGCCTGGCGCCGCAAGAACGGGCCCGGTGCCCGAAGAACGTTCCTGGGGCCGCAAGAACGTGCCTGGGGCCGCAAGAACGTGCCTCGGGCCGTAAGAAGGTGCCTGGCGCTGCAAGAACGTTCCTGGGGCAGCAAGAACGTGCCCAGTGCCGCAAGAACTTTCCTGGGGCTGCAAGAACGTGTCTGGCGCCGCAAGAACGTGCCTGTGGTCGTAAGAAAGTACCTCGGGCCGTAAGAACGTGCCTGGGGCCGCAAGAACGTGTCTGGGGCCGCAAGAACGTGTCTGGGGCCGCAAGAACGTGCCTGGGGCAGCAATAACGTGCCTGGGGCCGTAAGAAAGTGTCTGGGGCCGCAAGAACGTGTCTGGAGCCGCAAGAACGTGCCTGGGGCGGCAAGACCTTGCCTGGGGCCGCAAGAACGTGCCTGGGGAGGAAAGAACTTTCCTGGGGGCGTAAGAACGTGCCTGGGGCCGTAAAAACGTACTTGGGGTCGTAAGAACGTGTCTGGGGCCACAAGAACGTGTCTGGGTCCGCAAGAACGTGCCCGGCGCCTCAAGAACGTACCTGGGGCTGCAAGAACGTGTCTGGCGCCGCAAGAATGTGCCTGTGGTCGTAAGAAAGTACATGGGGCCGTAAGAACGTGCCTGGGGCCGTAAAAACGTGCATGGGGCCGTAAGATCGGGCCTGGCGTTGCAAGAACATTCCTGGGGCGGCAAGAACGTGCATGAGGCGGCAAGAACGTTTTGGGGCCTTAAGAACGTGCCTGGAGCCGCAAGAACGTGCCTGGCGAGGCAAGAACATTCCTGGGGCCGCAAGAACGTGCCTGGGGCCGTAAAAACGTTCCTGAGGCGGCAGGAACGTGCCTGACTTCGAAAGAACGTGCATGGGGCCGCAAGAACGTTCCTGGGGCCGTAAGAACGTGCCCGGGGCCGTAAGAACGTGCTTGAGGCCGCAAGAACGTACCTGGAAACCTAAGCTCGTGGCCAGCATTGCAAGAACGTTCCTGGGGCTGCAAGGACGTGCCTGGGGCCGCAAGAACGTACCTGGGGCCGCAAGAACGTGCCTGGGGCCGTAAGAAGGTGCCTGGCGCTGCAAGAACGTTCCCGGGGCTGCAAGAACGTGCCCAGCACCGCAAGAACGTGCCTGGGGCCACACAAACGTGCCTAGGCCGTAAGGATGTGCCTGGGGTCGTAATAACGTGCTTGGGGCGGCAAGAGCGTGCCTGGTGCCACAAAAACGTGCCTGGGGCCGTAAGGACGTGCCTGGGGCCGTAAGGACGTGCCTGGGGCCGTAATAAGGTGCTTGGGGCGGCAAGAGCGTGCCTTGGGCTACAAAAACGTCCCTGGGGCCGTAAGGACGTGCCTGGGGCCGTAATAACGTGCTTGGGGCGGCAAGAACGTGTCTGTGGCCATAAGAACGTGCCTGGAGCCGCAAGAACGTGTCTGGCGCCGCAAGAGCGTGCCTGTGGTCGTAAGAAAGTACCTGGGGCCGTAAGAAGGTGCCTGGGGCCGCAAGAACGTGTCTGGGGCCGCAAGAACGTGCCTGGGGCGGCAAGACCTTGCCTGGGACCGGAAGAACGTGCCTGGGGAGGAAAGAACTTTCCTGGGGGCGTAAGAATGTGCCTGGAGCCGTAAAAACGTACTTGGGGTCGTAAGAACGTGTCTGGGGCCACAAGAACGTGACTGGGGCCGCAAGAACGTTCCTGGAGCCGTAAAAACGTGCCTAGGGTGGCAAGAACGTGCCTGGGGCCGTAAGAACGTGCCTGGGGCAGCAAGAACGTGCCTGGGGCCGCATGAATGTGCCTGGGGCCGCAAGAACGTGCTTGGGGCCATAAGAACGTGCCTGGGGCTTTTAAGAACGTACCTGGGGCCGCTAGAACGTGCCTGGGTCCGCGAAAACTTGCGTGGGGCCGCAAGAACGTGCCTTGGGCCGCAAGAACGTTCCTGGGGCCGTAAGAACGTGCCCGGGGCCGTAAGAACGTGCTTGAGGCCGCAAGAACGTACCTGGAAACCTAAGCTCGTGGCCAGCATTGCAAGAACGTTCCTGGGGCTGCAAGGACGTGCCTGGGGCCGCAAGAACGTTCCTGGGGCCGCAAGAACGTGCCTGGGGCAGCAAGAACGTGCCTGGGGCCACAAAAACGTGCCTGGGGCAGCAAGAACGTGCCTCGGGCCGCATGAATGTGCCTGGGGCCGCAAGAACGTGCTTGGGGCCATAAGAACGTGCCTGGGGCTTTTAAGAACGTACCTGGGGCCGCTAGAACGTGCCCGGCGCCTCAAGAACGTGCCTGGGTCCGCGAAAACTTGCGTGGAGCCGCAAGAACGTACCTGGAATCGAAAGCACGTTGCCGGCATTGCAAGGACGTGCCTGGCGCCGCAAGAACGGGCCCGGTGCCCGAAGAACGTTCCTGGGGCCGCAAGAACGTGCCTGGGGCCGCGAAAACGTGCCTGCATCCTCAAGAATGTGCCTGAGGTCGCAAGAATGTGCCTGGGGCGGCAAGAACGTGCCTGGGGCCATAAGAACGTGCCTGGCGCTGCGAGAACGTGCCTGGGGAGGCAAGAACGTTCTTGGGGCCGTAAGAACGTGCCTGGTGTGGCAAGAACGTGCCTGGGGCCGTAAGAACGTGGCTGGGGCCGTAAGAACGTGCCTGGGGCCGCAAGAACGTACCTGGAAACGTAAGCTCGTGGCCAGCATTGCAACAACGTTCCTGGAGACGCAAGAACGTGCCTGGGGCCGCAAGAACGTGCCTGGGGCCGCAAGAACGTGCCTCGGGCCGTAAGAAGGTGCCTGGCGCTGCAAGAACGTTCCTGGGGCAGCAAGAACGTGCCCAGTGCCGCAAGAACTTTCCTGGGGCTGCAAGAACGTGTCTGGCGCCGCAAGAACGTGCCTGTGGTCGTAAGAAAGTACCTCGGGCCGTAAGAACGTGCCTGGGGCCGCAAGAACGTGTCTGGGGCCGCAAGAACGTGTCTGGGGCCGCAAGAACGTGCCTGGGGCAGCAATAACGTGCCTGGGGCCGTAAGAAAGTGTCTGGGGCCGCAAGAACGTGTCTGGAGCCGCAAGAACGTGCCTGGGGCGGCAAGACCTTGCCTGGGGCCGCAAGAACGTGCCTGGGGAGGAAAGAACTTTCCTGGGGGCGTAAGAACGTGCCTGGGGCCGTAAAAACGTACTTGGGGTCGTAAGAACGTGTCTGGGGCCACAAGAACGTGTCTGGGTCCGCAAGAACGTGCCCGGCGCCTCAAGAACGTACCTGGGGCTGCAAGAACGTGTCTGGCGCCGCAAGAACGTGCCTGTGGTCGTAAGAAAGTACATGGGGCCGTAAGAACGTGCCTGGGGCCGTAAAAACGTGCATGGGGCCGTAAGATCGGGCCTGGCGTTGCAAGAACATTCCTGGGGCGGCAAGAACGTGCATGGGACGGCAAGAACGTGCCTGGGGCCTTAAGAACGTGCCTGGAGCCGCAAGAACGTGCCTGGGGAGGCAAAAACATTCCTGGGGCCGTAAGAACGTTCCTGAGGCGGCAGGAACGTGCCTGACTTCGAAAGAACGTGCATGGGGCCGCAAGAACGTTCCTGGGGCCGTAAGAACGTGCCCGGGGCCGTAAGAACGTGCTTGAGGCCGCAAGAACGTACCTGGAAACCTAAGCTCGTGGCCAGCATTGCAAGAACGTTCCTGGGGCTGCAAGGACGTGCCTGGGGCCGCAAGAACGTACCTGGGGCCGCAAGAACGTGCCTGGGGCCGTAAGAAGGTGCCTGGCGCTGCAAGAACGTTCCCGGGGCTGCAAGAACGTGCCCAGCACCGCAAGAACGTGCCTGGGGCCACACAAACGTGCCTAGGCCGTAAGGATGTGCCTGGGGTCGTAATAACGTGCTTGGGGCGGCAAGAGCGTGCCTGGTGCCACAAAAACGTGCCTGGGGCCGTAAGGACGTGCCTGGGGCCGTAAGGACGTGCCTGGGGCCGTAATAACGTGCTTGGGGCGGCAAGAGCGTGCCTTGGGCTACAAAAACGTCCCTGGGGCCGTAAGGACGTGCCTGGGGCCGTAATAACGTGCTTGGGGCGGCAAGAACGTGTCTGTGGCCATAAGAACGTGCCTGGAGCCGCAAGAACGTGTCTGGCGCCGCAAGAGCGTGCCTGTGGTCGTAAGAAAGTACCTGGGGCCGTAAGAACGTGCCTGGGGCCGCAAGAACGTGTCTGGGGCCGCAAGAACGTGCCTGGGGCGGCAAGACCTTGCCTGGGACCGGAAGAACGTACCTGGGGAGGAAAGAACTTTCCTGGGGGCGTAAGAATGTGCCTGGAGCCGTAAAAACGTACTTGGGGTCGTAAGAACGTGTCTGGGGCCACAAGAACGTGACTGGGGCCGCAAGAACGTTCCTGGAGCCGTAAAAACGTGCCTAGGGTGGCAAGAACGTGCCTGGGGCCGTAAGGACGTGCCTGGGGCAGCAAGAACGTGCCTGGGGCCGCATGAATGTGCCTGGGGCCGCAAGAACGTGCTTGGGGCCATAAGAACGTGCCTGGGGCTTTTAAGAACGTACCTGGGGCCGCTAGAACGTGCCCGGCGCCTCAAGAACGTGCCTGGGTCCGCGAAATCTTGCGTGGGGCCGCAAGAACGTGCCTTGGGCCGCAAGAACGTTCCTGGGGCCGTAAGAACGTGCCCGGGGCCGTAAGAACGTGCTTGAGGCCGCAAGAACGTACCTGGAAACCTAAGCTCGTGGCCAGCATTGCAAGAACGTTCCTGGGGCTGCAAGGACGTGCCTGGGGCCGCAAGAACGTACCTGGGGCCGCAAGAACGTGCCTGGGGCAGCAAGAACGTGCCTGGGGCCACAAAAACGTGCCTGGGGCAGCAAGAACGTGCCTGGGGCCGCATGAATGTGCCTGGGGCCGCAAGAACGTGCTTGGGGCCATAAGAACGTGCCTGGGGCTTTTAAGAACGTACCTGGGGCCGCTAGAACGTGCCCGGCGCCTCAAGAACGTGCCTGGGTCCGCGAAAACTTGCGTGGGGCCGCAAGAACGTACCTGGAATCGAAAGCACGTTGCCGGCATTGCAAGGACGTGCCTGGCGCCGCAAGAACGGGCCCGGTGCCCGAAGAACGTTCCTGGGGCCGCAAGAACGTGCCTGGGGCCGCGAAAACGTGCCTGCATCCTCAAGAATGTGCCTGAGGTCGCAAGAATGTGCCTGGGGCGGCAAGAACGTGCCTGGGGCCATAAGAACGTGCCTGGCGCTGCGAGAACGTGCCTGGTGTGGCAAGAACGTGCCTGGGGCCGTAAGAACGTGGCTGGGGCCGTAAGAACGTGCCTGGGGCCGCAAGAACGTACCTGGAAACGTAAGCTCGTGGCCAGCATTGCAACAACGTTCCTGGAGACGCAAGAACGTGCCTGGGGCCGCAAGAACGTGCCTGGGGCCGCAAGAACGTGCCTCGGGCCGTAAGAAGGTGCCTGGCGCTGCAAGAACGTTCCTGGGGCAGCAAGAACGTGCCCAGTGCCGCAAGAACTTTCCTGGGGCTGCAAGAACGTGTCTGGTGCCGCAAGAACGTGCCTGTGGTCGTAACAAAGTACCTCGGGCCGTAAGAACGTGCCTGGGGCCGCAAGAACGTGTCTGGGGCCGCAATAACGTGTCTGGGGCCGCAAGAACGTGCCTGGGGCAGCAATAACGTGCCTGGGGCCGTAAGAAAGTGTCTGGGGCCGCAAGAACGTGTCTGGAGCCGCAAGAACGTGCCTGGGGCGGCAAGACCTTGCCTGGGGCCGCAAGAACGTGCCTGGGGAGGAAAGAACTTTCCTGGGGGCGTAAGAACGTGCCTGGGGCCGTAAAAACGTACTTGGGGTCGTAAGAACGTGTCTGGGGCCACAAGAACGTGTCTGGGTCCGCAAGAACGTGCCCGGCGCCTCAAGAACGTACCTGGGGCTGCAAGAACGTGTCTGGCGCCGCAAGAACGTGCCTGTGGTCGTAAGAAAGTACATGGGGCCGTAAGAACGTGCCTGGGGCCGTAAAAACGTGCATGGGGCCGTAAGATCGGGCCTGGCGTTGCAAGAACATTCCTGGGGCGGCAAGAACGTGCATGGGGCGGCAAGAACGTGCCTGGGGCCTTAAGAACGTGCCTGGAGTCGCAAGAACGTGCCTGGGGAGGCAAGAACATTCCTGGGGCCGTAAGAACGTGCCTGGGGCCGTAAAAACGTTCCTGAGGCGGCAGGAACGTGCCTGACTTCGAAAGAACGTGCATGGGGCCGCAAGAACGTTCCTGGGGCCGTAAGAACGTGCCCGGGGCCGTAAGAACGTGCTTGAGGCCGCAAGAACGTACCTGGAAACCTAAGCTCGTGGCCAGCATTGCAAGAACGTTCCTGGGGCTGCAAGGACGTGCCTGGGGCCGCAAGAACGTACCTGGGGCCGCAAGAACGTGCCTGGGGCCGTAAGAAGGTGCCTGGCGCTGCAAGAACGTTCCCGGGGCTGCAAGAACGTGCCCAGCACCGCAAGAACGTGCCTGGGGCCACACAAACGTGCCTAGGCCGTAAGGATGTGCCTGGGGTCGTAATAACGTGCTTGGGGCGGCAAGAGCGTGCCTGGTGCCACAAAAACGTGCCTGGGGCCGTAAGGACGTGCCTGGGGCCGTAAGGACGTGCCTGGGGCCGTAAGGACGTGCCTGGGGCCGTAATAAGGTGCTTGGGGCGGCAAGAGCGTGCCTTGGGCTACAAAAACGTCCCTGGGGCCGTAAGGACGTGCCTGGGGCCGTAATAACGTGCTTGGGGCGGCAAGAACGTGTCTGTGGCCATAAGAACGTGCCTGGAGCCGCAAGAACGTGTCTGGCGCCGCAAGAGCGTGCCTGTGGTCGTAAGAAAGTACCTGGGGCCGTAAGAAGGTGCCTGGGGCCGCAAGAACGTGTCTGGGGCCGCAAGAACGTGCCTGGGGCGGCAAGACCTTGCCTGGGACCGGAAGAACGTGCCTGGGGAGGAAAGAACTTTCCTGGGGGCGTAAGAATGTGCCTGGAGCCGTAAAAACGTACTTGGGGTCGTAAGAACGTGTCTGGGGCCACAAGAACGTGACTGGGGCCGCAAGAACGTTCCTGGAGCCGTAAAAACGTGCCTAGGGTGGCAAGAACGTGCTTGGGGCCGTAAGGACGTGCCTGGGGCAGCAAGAACGTGCCTGGGGCCGCATGAATGTGCCTGGGGCCGCAAGAACGTGCTTGGGGCCATAAGAACGTGCCTGGGGCTTTTAAGAACGTACCTGGGGCCGCTAGAACGTGCCTGGGTCCGCGAAAACTTGCGTGGGGCCGCAAGAACGTGCCTTGGGCCGCAAGAACGTTCCTGGGGCCGTAAGAACGTGCCCGGGGCCGTAAGAACGTGCTTGAGGCCGCAAGAACGTACCTGGAAACCTAAGCTCGTGGCCAGCATTGCAAGAACGTTCCTGGGGCTGCAAGGACGTGCCTGGGGCCGCAAGAACGTACCTGGGGCCGCAAGAACGTGCCTGGGGCAGCAAGAACGTGCCTGGGGCCACAAAAACGTGCCTGGGGCAGCAAGAACGTGCCTCGGGCCGCATGAATGTGCCTGGGGCCGCAAGAACGTGCTTGGGGCCATAAGAACGTGCCTGGGGCTTTTAAGAACGTACCTGGGGCCGCTAGAACGTGCCCGGCGCCTCAAGAACGTGCCTGGGTCCGCGAAAACTTGCGTGGAGCCGCAAGAACGTACCTGGAATCGAAAGCACGTTGCCGGCATTGCAAGGACGTGCCTGGCGCCGCAAGAACGGGCCCGGTGCCCGAAGAACGTTCCTGGGGCCGCAAGAACGTGCCTGGGGCCGCGAAAACGTGCCTGCATCCTCAAGAATGTGCCTGAGGTCGCAAGAATGTGCCTGGTGTGGCAAGAACGTGCCTGGGGCCGCAAGAACGTACCTGGAAACGTAAGCTCGTGGCCAGCATTGCAACAACGTTCCTGGAGACGCAAGAACGTGCCTGGGGCCGCGAGAACGTGCCTGGGGCCGCAAGAACGTGCCTCGGGCCGTAAGAAGGTGCCTGGCGCTGCAAGAACGTTCCTGGGGCAGCAAGAACGTGCCCAGTGCCGCAAGAACTTTCCTGGGGCTGCAAGGACGTGCCTGGCGCCGCAAGAACGGGCCCGGTGCCCGAAGAACGTTCCTGGGGCCGCAAGAACGTGCCTGGGGCCGCGAAAACGTGCCTGCATCCTCAAGAATGTGCCTGAGGTCGCAAGAATGTGCCTGGGGCGGCAAGAACGTGCCTGGGGCCATAAGAACGTGCCTGGCGCTGCGAGAACGTGCCTGGGGAGGCAAGAACGTTCTTGGGGCCGTAAGAACGTGCCTGGTGTGGCAAGAACGTGCCTGGGGCCGTAAGAACGTGGCTGGGGCCGTAAGAACGTGCCTGGGGCCGCAAGAACGTACCTGGAAACGTAAGCTCGTGGCTAGCATTGCAACAACGTTCCTGGAGACGCAAGAACGTGCCTGGGGCCGCAAGAACGTGCCTGGGGCCGCAAGAACGTGCCTCGGGCCGTAAGAAGGTGCCTGGCGCTGCAAGAACGTTCCTGGGGCAGCAAGAACGTGCCCAGTGCCGCAAGAACTTTCCTGGGGCTGCAAGAACGTGTCTGGCGCCGCAAGAACGTGCCTGTGGTCGTAAGAAAGTACCTCGGGCCGTAAGAACGTGCCTGGGGCCGCAAGAACGTGTCTGGGGCCGCAAGAACGTGTCTGGGGCCGCAAGAACGTGCCTGGGGCAGCAATAACGTGCCTGGGGCCGTAAGAAAGTGTCTGGGGCCGCAAGAACGTGTCTGGAGCCGCAAGAACGTGCCTGGGGCGGCAAGACCTTGCCTGGGGCCGCAAGAACGTGCCTGGGGAGGAAAGAACTTTCCTGGGGGCGTAAGAACGTGCCTGGGGCCGTAAAAACGTACTTGGGGTCGTAAGAACGTGTCTGGGGCCACAAGAACGTGTCTGGGTCCGCAAGAACGTGCCCGGCGCCTCAAGAACGTACCTGGGGCTGCAAGAACGTGTCTGGCGCCGCAAGAACGTGCCTGTGGTCGTAAGAAAGTACATGGGGCCGTAAGAACGTGCCTGGGGCCGTAAAAACGTGCATGGGGCCGTAAGATCGGGCCTGGCGTTGCAAGAACATTCCTGGGGCGGCAAAAACGTGCATGGGGCGGCAAGAACGTGCCTGGGACCTTAAGAACGTGCCTGGAGCCGCAAGAACGTGCCTGGGGAGGCAAGAACATTCCTGGGGCCGTAAGAACGTTCCTGAGGCGGCAGGAACGTGCCTGACTTCGAAAGAACGTGCATGGGGCCGCAAGAACTTTCCTGGGGCCGTAAGAACGTGCCCGGGGCCGTAAGAACGTGCTTGAGGCCGCAAGAACGTACCTGGAAACCTAAGCTCGTGGCCAGCATTGCAAGAACGTTCCTGGGGCTGCAAGGACGTGCCTGGGGCCGCAAGAACGTACCTGGGGCCGCAAGAACGTGCCTGGGGCCGTAAGAAGGTGCCTGGCGCTGCAAGAACGTTCCCGGGGCTGCAAGAACGTGCCCAGCACCGCAAGAACGTGCCCAGCACCGCAAGAACGTGCCTGGGGCCACACAAACGTGCCTAGGCCGTAAGGATGTGCCTGGGGTCGTAATAACGTGCTTGGGGCGGCAAGAGCGTGCCTGGTGCCACAAAAACGTGCCTGGGGCCGTAAGGACGTGCCTGGGGCCGTAAGGACGTGCCTGGGGCCGTAATAACGTGCTTGGGGCGGCAAGAGCGTGCCTTGGGCTACAAAAACGTCCCTGGGGCCGTAAGGACGTGCCTGGGGCCGTAATAACGTGCTTGGGGCGGCAAGAACGTGTCTGTGGCCATAAGAACGTGCCTGGAGCCGCAAGAACGTGTCTGGCGCCGCAAGAGCGTGCCTGTGGTCGTAAGAAAGTACCTGGGGCCGTAAGAACGTGCCTGGGGCCGCAAGAACGTGTCTGCGGCCGCAAGAACGTGCCTGGGGCGGCAAGACCTTGCCTGGGACCGGAAGAACGTGCATGGGGAGGAAAGAACTTTCCTGGGGGCGTAAGAATGTGCCTGGAGCCGTAAAAACGTACTTGGGGTCGTAAGAACGTGTCTGGGGCCACAAGAACGTGACTGGGGCCGCAAGAACGTTCCTGGAGCCGTAAAAACGTGCCTAGGGTGGCAAGAACGTGCCTGGGGCCGTAAGGACGTGCCTGGGGCAGCAAGAACGTGCCTGGGGCCGCATGAATGTGCCTGGGGCCGCAAGAACGTGCTTGGGGCCATAAGAACGTGCCTGGGGCTTTTAAGAACGTACCTGGGGCCGCTAGAACGTGCCCGGCGCCTCAAGAACGTGCCTGGGTCCGCGAAAACTTGCGTGGGGCCGCAAGAACGTGCCTTGGGCCGCAAGAACGTTCCTGGGGCCGTAAGAACGTGCCCGGGGCCGTAAGAACGTGCTTGAGGCCGCAAGAACGTACCTGGAAACCTAAGCTCGTGGCCAGCATTGCAAGAACGTTCCTGGGGCTGCAAGGACGTGCCTGGGGCAGCAAGAACGTACCTGGGGCCGCAAGAACGTGCCTGGGGCAGCAAGAACGTGCCTGGGGCCACAAAAACGTGCCTGGGGCAGCAAGAACGTGCCTGGGGCCGCATGAATGTGCCTGGGGCCGCAAGAACGTGCTTGGGGCCATAAGAACGTGCCTGGGGCTTTTAAGAACGTACCTGGGGCCGCTAGAACGTGCCCGGCGCCTCAAGAACGTGCCTGGGTCCGCGAAAACTTGCGTGGGGCCGCAAGAACGTACCTGGAATCGAAAGCACGTTGCCGGCATTGCAAGGACGTGCCTGGCGCCGCAAGAACGGGCCCGGTGCCCGAAGAACGTTCCTGGGGCCGCAAGAACGTGCCTGGGGCCGCGAAAACGTGCCTGCATCCTCAAGAATGTGCCTGAGGTCGCAAGAATGTGCCTGGGGCGGCAAGAACGTGCCTGGGGCCATAAGAACGTGCCTGGCGCTGCGAGAACGTGCCTGGGGAGGCAAGAACGTTCTTGGGGCCGTAAGAACGTGGCTGGGGCCGTAAGAACGTGCCTGGGGCCGCAAGAACGTACCTGGAAACGTAAGCTCGTGGCCAGCATTGCAACAACGTTCCTGGAGACGCAAGAACGTGCCTGGGGCCGCAAGAACGTGCCTGGGGCCGCAAGAACGTGCCTCGGGCCGTAAGAAGGTGCCTGGCGCTGCAAGAACGTTCCTGGGGCAGCAAGAACGTGCCCAGTGCCGCAAGAACTTTCCTGGGGCTGCAAGAACGTGTCTGGCGCCGCAAGAACGTGCCTGTGGTCGTAAGAAAGTACCTCGGGCCGTAAGAACGTGCCTGGGGCCGCAAGAACGTGTCTGGGGCCGCAAGAACGTGTCTGGGGCCGCAAGAACGTGCCTGGGGCAGAAATAACGTGCCTGGGGCCGTAAGAAAGTGTCTGGGGCCGCAAGAACGTGTCTGGAGCCGCAAGAACGTGCCTGGGGCGGCAAGACCTTGCCTGGGGCCGCAAGAACGTGCCTGGGGAGGAAAGAACTTTCCTGGGGGCGTAAGAACGTGCCTGGGGCCGTAAAAACGTACTTGGGGTCGTAAGAACGTGTCTGGGGCCACAAGAACGTGTCTGGGTCCGCAAGAACGTGCCCGGCGCCTCAAGAACGTACCTGGGGCTGCAAGAACGTGTCTGGCGCCGCAAGAACGTGCCTGTGGTCGTAAGAAAGTACATGGGGCCGTAAGAACGTGCCTGGGGCCGTAAAAACGTGCATGGGGCCGTAAGATCGGGCCTGGCGTTGCAAGAACATTCCTGGGGCGGCAAGAACGTGCATGGGTCGGCAAGAACGTGCCTGGGGCCTTAAGAACGTGCCTGGAGCCGCAAGAACGTGCCTGGGGAGGCAAGAACATTCCTGGGGCCGTAAGAACGTGCCTGGGGCCGTAAAAACGTTCCTGAGGCGGCAGGAACGTGCCTGACTTCGAAAGAACGTGCATGGGGCCGCAAGAACGTTCCTGGGGCCGTAAGAACGTGCCCGGGGCCGTAAGAACGTGCTTGAGGCCGCAAGAACGTACCTGGAAACCTAAGCTCGTGGCCAGCATTGCAAGAACGTTCCTGGGGCTGCAAGGACGTGCCTGGGGCCGCAAGAACGTACCTGGGGCCGCAAGAACGTGCCTGGGGCCGTAAGAAGGTGCCTGGCGCTGCAAGAACGTTCCCGGGGCTGCAAGAACGTGCCCAGCACCGCAAGAACGTGCCTGGGGCCACACAAACGTGCCTAGGCCGTAAGGATGTGCCTGGGGTCGTAATAACGTGCTTGGGGCGGCAAGAGCGTGCCTGGTGCCACAAAAACGTGCCTGGGGCCGTAAGGACGTGCCTGGGGCCGTAAGGACGTGCCTGGGGCCGTAAAAACGTGCCTAGGGTGGCAAGAACGTGCCTGGGGCCGTAAGGACGTGCCTGGGGCAGCAAGAACGTGCCTGGGGCCGCATGAATGTGCCTGGGGCCGCAAGAACGTGCTTGGGGCCATAAGAACGTGCCTGGGGCTTTTAAGAACGTGCCTGGGGCAGCAAGAACGTGCCTGGGGCCACAAAAACGTGCCTGGGGCAGCAAGAACGTGCCTGGGGCCGCATGAATGTGCCTGGGGCCGCAAGAACGTGCTTGGGGCCATAAGAACGTGCCTGGGGCTTTTAAGAACGTACCTGGGGCCGCTAGAACGTGCCCGGCGCCTCAAGAACGTGCCTGGGTCCGCGAAAACTTGCGTGGGGCCGCAAGAACGTGCCTTGGGCCGCAAGAACGTTCCTGGGGCCGTAAGAACGTGCCCGGGGCCGTAAGAACGTGCTTGAGGCCGCAAGAACGTACCTGGAAACCTAAGCTCGTGGCCAGCATTGCAAGAACGTTCCTGGGGCTGCAAGGACGTGCCTGGGGCCGCAAGAACGTACCTGGGGCCGCAAGAACGTGCCTGGGGCAGCAAGAACGTGCCTGGGGCCACAAAAACGTGCCTGGGGCAGCAAGAACGTGCCTGGGGCCGCATGAATGTGCCTGGGGCCGCAAGAACGTGCTTGGGGCCATAAGAACGTGCCTGGGGCTTTTAAGAACGTACCTGGGGCCGCTAGAACGTGCCCGGCGCCTCAAGAACGTGCCTGTGTCCGCGAAAACTTGCGTGGGGCCGCAAGAACGTACCTGGAATCGAAAGCACGTTGCCGGCATTGCAAGGACGTGCCTGGCGCCGCAAGAACGGGCCCGGTGCCCGAAGAACGTGCCTGGGGCCGCAAGCACGTGCCTGGGGCCGCGAAAACGTGCCTGCATCCTCAAGAATGTGCCTGAGGTCGCAAGAATGTGCCTGGGGCGGCAAGAACGTGCCTGGGGCCATAAGAACGTGCCTGGCGCTGCGAGAACGTGCCTGGGGAGGCAAGAACGTTCTTGGGGCCGTAAGAACGTGCCTGGTGTGGCAAGAACGTGCCTGGGGCCGTAAGAACGTGGCTGGGGCCGTAAGAACGTGCCTGGGGCCGCAAGAACGTACCTGGAAACGTAAGCTCGTGGCCAGCATTGCAACAACGTTCCTGGAGACGCAAGAACGTGCCTGGGGCCGCAAGAACGTGCCTGGGGCCGCAAGAACGTGCCTCGGGCCGTAAGAAGGTGCCTGGCGCTGCAAGAACGTTCCTGGGGCAGCAAGAACGTGCCCAGTGCCGCAAGAACTTTCCTGGGGCTGCAAGAACGTGTCTGGCGCCGCAAGAACGTGCCTGTGGTCGTAAGAAAGTACCTCGGGCCGTAAGAACGTGCCTGGGGCCGCAAGAACGTGTCTGGGGCCGCAAGAACGTGTCTGGGGCCGCAAGAACGTGCCTGGGGCAGCAATAACGTGCCTGGGGCCGTAAGAAAGTGTCTGGGGCCGCAAGAACGTGTCTGGAGCCGCAAGAACGTGCCTGGGGCGGCAAGACCTTGCCTGGGGCCGCAAGAACGTGCCTGGGGAGGAAAGAACTTTCCTGGGGGCGTAAGAACGTGCCTGGGGCCGTAAAAACGTACTTGGGGTCGTAAGAACGTGTCTGGGGCCACAAGAACGTGTCTGGGTCCGCAAGAACGTGCCCGGCGCCTCAAGAACGTACCTGGGGCTGCAAGAACGTGTCTGGCGCCGCAAGAACGTGCCTGTGGTCGTAAGAAAGTACATGGGGCCGTAAGATCGGGCCTGGCGTTGCAAGAACATTCCTGGGGCGGCAAAAACGTGCATGGGGCGGTAAGAACGTGCCTGGGGCCTTAAGAACGTGCCTGGAGCCGCAAGAACGTGCCTGGGGAGGCAAGAACATTCCTGGGGCCGTAAGAACGTTCCTGAGGCGGCAGGAACGTGCCTGACTTCGAAAGAACGTGCATGGGGCCGCAAGAACGTTCCTGGGGCCGTAAGAACGTGCCCGGGGCCGTAAGAACGTGCTTGAGGCCGCAAGAACGTACCTGGAAACCTAAGCTCGTGGCCAGCATTGCAAGAACGTTCCTGGGGCTGCAAGGACGTGCCTGGGGCCGCAAGAACGTACCTGGGACCGCAAGAACGTGCCTGGGGCCGTAAGTAGGTGCCTGGCGCTGCAAGAACGTTCCCGGGGCTGCAAGAACGTGCCCAGCACCGCAAGAACGTGCCTGGGGCCACACAAACGTGCCTAGGCCGTAAGGATGTGCCTGGGGTCGTAATAACGTGCTTGGGGCGGCAAGAGCGTGCCTGGTTCCACAAAAACGTGCCTGGGGCCGTAAGGACGTGCCTGGGGCCGTAAGGACGTGCCTGGGGCCGTAATAACGTGCTTGGGGCGGCAAGAGCGTGCCTTGGGCTACAAAAACGTCCCTGGGGCCGTAAGGACGTGCCTGGGGCCGTAATAACGTGCTTGGGGCGGCAAGAACGTGTCTGTGGCCATAAGAACGTGCCTGGAGCCGCAAGAACGTGTCTGGCGCCGCAAGAGCGTGCCTGTGGTCGTAAGAAAGTACCTGGGGCCGTAAGAACGTGCCTGGGGCCGCAAGAACGTGTCTGGGGCCGCAAGAACGTGCCTGGGGCGGCAAGACCTTGCCTGGAACCGGAAGAACGTACCTGGGGAGGAAAGAACTTTCCTGGGGGCGTAAGAATGTGCCTGGAGCCGTAAAAACGTACTTGGGGTCGTAAGAACGTGTCTGGGGCCACAAGAACGTGACTGGGGCCGCAAGAACGTTCCTGGAGCCGTAAAAACGTGCCTAGGGTGGCAAGAACGTGCCTGGGGCCGTAAGGACGTGCCTGGGGCAGCAAGAACGTGCCTGGGGCCGCATGAATGTGCCTGGGGCCGCAAGAACGTGCTTGGGGCCATAAGAACGTGCCTGGGGCTTTTAAGAACGTACCTGGGGCCGCTAGAACGTGCCCGGCGCCTCAAGAACGTGCCTGGGTCCGCGAAATCTTGCGTGGGGCCGCAAGAACGTGCCTTGGGCCGCAAGAACGTTCCTGGGGCCGTAAGAACGTGCCCGGGGCCGTAAGAACGTGCTTGAGGCCGCAAGAACGTACCTGGAAACCTAAGCTCGTGGCCAGCATTGCAAGAACGTTCCTGGGGCTGCAAGGACGTGCCTGGGGCCGCAAGAACGTACCTGGGGCCGCAAGAACGTGCCTGGGGCCGCAAGAACGTGCCTGGGGCAGCAAGAACGTGCCTGGGGCCACAAAAACGTGCCTGGGGCAGCAAGAACGTGCCTGGGGCCGCATGAATGTGCCTGGGGCCGCAAGAACGTGCTTGGGGCCATAAGAACGTGCCTGGGGCTTTTAAGAACGTACCTGGGGCCGCTAGAACGTGCCCGGCGCCTCAAGAACGTGCCTGGGTCCGCGAAAACTTGCGTGGGGCCGCAAGAACGTACCTGGAATCGAAAGCACGTTGCCGGCATTGCAAGGACGTGCCTGGCGCCGCAAGAACGGGCCCGGTGCCCGAAGAACGTTCCTGGGGCCGCAAGAACGTGCCTGGGGCCGGGAAAACGTGCCTGCATCCTCAAGAATGTGCCTGAGGTCGCAAGAATGTGCCTGGGGCGGCAAGAACGTGCCTGGGGCCATAAGAACGTGCCTGGCGCTGCGAGAACGTGCCTGGTGTGGCAAGAACGTGCCTGGGGCCGTAAGAACGTGGCTGGGGCCGTAAGAACGTGCCTGGAGCCGCAAGAACGTACCTGGAAACGTAAGCTCGTGGCCAGCATTGCAACAACGTTCCTGGAGACGCAAGAACGTGCCTGGGGCCGCAAGAACGTGCCTGGGGCCGCAAGAACGTGCCTCGGGCCGTAAGAAGGTGCCTGGCGCTGCAAGAACGTTCCTGGGGCAGCAAGAACGTGCCCAGTGCCGCAAGAACTTTCCTGGGGCTGCAAGAACGTGTCTGGTGCCGCAAGAACGTGCCTGTGGTCGTAAGAAAGTACCTCGGGCCGTAAGAACGTGCCTGGGGCCGCAAGAACGTGTCTGGGGCCGCAAGAACGTGTCTGGGGCCGCAAGAACGTGCCTGGGGCAGCAATAACGTGCCTGGGGCCGTAAGAAAGTGTCTGGGGCCGCAAGAACGTGTCTGGAGCCGCAAGAACGTGCCTGGGGCGGCAAGACCTTGCCTGGGGCCGCAAGAACGTGCCTGGGGAGGAAAGAACTTTCCTGGGGGCGTAAGAACGTGCCTGGGGCCGTAAAAACGTACTTGGGGTCGTAAGAACGTGTCTGGGGCCACAAGAACGTGTCTGGGTCCGCAAGAACGTGCCCGGCGCCTCAAGAACGTACCTGGGGCTGCAAGAACGTGTCTGGCGCCGCAAGAACGTGCCTGTGGTCGTAAGAAAGTACATGGGGCCGTAAGAACGTGCCTGGGGCCGTAAAAACGTGCATGGGGCCGTAAGATCGGGCCTGGCGTTGCAAGAACATTCCTGGGGCGGCAAGAACGTGCATGGGGCGGCAAGAACGTGCCTGGGGCCTTAAGAACGTGCCTGGAGCCGCAAGAACGTGCCTGGGGAGGCAAGAACATTCCTGGGGCCGTAAGAACGTGCCTGGGGCCGTAAAAACGTTCCTGAGGCGGCAGGAACGTGCCTGACTTCGAAAGAACGTGCATGGGGCCGCAGGAACGTTCCTGGGGCCGTAAGAACGTGCCCGGGGCCGTAAGAACGTGCTTGAGGCCGCAAGAACGTACCTGGAAACCTAAGCTCGTGGCCAGCATTGCAAGAACGTTCCTGGGGCTGCAAGGACGTGCCTGGGGCCGCAAGAACGTACCTGGGGCCGCAAGAACGTGCCTGGGGCCGTAAGAAGGTGCCTGGCGCTGCAAGAACGTTCCCGGGGCTGCAAGAACGTGCCCAGCACCGCAAGAACGTGCCTGGGGCCACACAAACGTGCCTAGGCCGTAAGGATGTGCCTGGGGTCGTAATAACGTGCTTGGGGCGGCAAGAGCGTGCCTGGTGCCACAAAAACGTGCCTGGGGCCGTAAGGACGTGCCTGGGGCCGTAAGGACGTGCCTGGGGCCGTAATAACGTGCTTGGGGCGGCAAGAGCGTGCCTTGGGCTACAAAAACGTCCCTGGGGCCGTAAGGACGTGCCTGGGGCCGTAATAACGTGCTTGGGGCGGCAAGAACGTGTCTGTGGCCATAAGAACGTGCCTGGAGCCGCAAGAACGTGTCTGGCGCCGCAAGAGCGTGCCTGTGGTCGTAAGAAAGTACCTGGGGCCGTAAGAACGTGCCTGGGGCCGTAATAACGTGCTTGGGGCCGTAAGAACATGCCTAGAGCCGTAAGAACGTGCCTGGGGAGGCAAGAACGCACGTCGTGCGGCAAGAACGTGACTGGGGCGGCAAGAACGTCCCTGGGGCCGTAAGAACGTGCCTGGGGCCGTAAGAACATGCCTAGAGCCGTAAGAACGAGTCTGGGCCTCAAGAACGTGCCTGGGGCGGCATGAATGTGCCTGGGGCCGTAAGAACGTGCCTGGGGCCGTAAGAACGAGTCTGGGGCCGTAAGAAAGTAGCTGGGGCCGCAAGAACATACCTGGGGCCGTAAGAACGTGCCTGGGGCCGTAAGAACGTGCCTTGCGCTGCAAGAACTTTCCTGGGGCTGCAAGAACGTTCCTGGCGCCGCAAGAACGTGCCTGGGGTCCTAAGAAAGTATATGGGGCCGTAAGAATGTGTCTGGGGCCGCAAGAACGTGCCTGGGGCGGAAAGAACGTGTCTGGGTTCGTAAAATCGTTCCTGGGGCCATAAGAACGTGCATGGTACCGTAAGAACGTGCCTGGGGCCCTAAGAACGTGCCTGGGGCCGCAAGAACGTACCTGGGGCCGCAAGAACTTGCCTCGGGCCGTAAGAATGTTCCTGGCGCTGCAAGAACGTTCCTGGGGCAGCAAGAACGTACCCACTGTCGCAAGAACGTGCCTGGGGCCGCAAAAACCTGCCTGGGGCCGTAAGAACGTGCCTGGGGCCGCAAGAACGTGCCTGGGGCCGTAAGAACGTGCCTTGCGCTGCAAAAACTTTCCTGGGGCTGCAAGAACGTGTCTGGCGCCGCAAGAACGTGCCTGTGGTCGTAAGAAAGTACCTGGGGCCGCAAGAACGTGCCTGGGGCCGCGAAAACCTGCGTGGGGCCGCAAGAACGTGCCTGGGGCCGTAAGAACGTGCCTGGAGCCTCAAGAACGTGCCTGAGGTCGCAAGAACGTGCCTGGGGCCGCAAGAAGGTGCCTAGGGAGGCAAGAACGTTCCTGGGGACGTAAGAACGTGCCTGAGGCCGTAAAAACGTACTTGGCGTCCTAAGAACGTGCCTGGGGCCATAAGAACGTGCCTGGAGCCGTAAGAACGTGCCTGGGGCGGCAAGAACGTGCCTGGGGCCGTAAAAACGTGCCTGAGGCGGCAGGAACGTGCGTGACTTCGCAAGACCGTGCATGGGGCCGCAAGAACGTGCCCAGGGCCGCGAAAACCTGCATGGGGCCGCAAGAACGTGCCTGGAGCCTCAAGAACGTGCCTGAGGTAGCAAGAACGTGCCTGGGGCCGTTAGAACGTGCCTGGGGTTGCAAGAACGTGCCTGGAGCCTCAAGAACGTGCCTGAGGTCGCAAGAACGTTCCTGGGGCCGTAAGAACGTGCCTGGGGTTGTAAGAACGTGCCTGGGGTTGCAAGAACGTGGCTGCGGCCGCAAGAACGTTCCTGGGGACGCAAGAACGTGCCTGGGGCGGCAAGAACATGTCTGGGACGGCAAGAACGTGCCTGGGGCCGTAAGAACGTGCCTGGGGCCGCATGAACCTGTCAGGTGCCGTAGGAACGTTCCTGGGGGCGTAAGAACGTGCTTGGGACCGTGAAAACGTACTTGGGGTCGTAAGAACGTGCCTGGTGCCACAAGAACGTGTCTGGGTCCGCAAGAACGTGCCCGGCGCCTCAAGAACGTACCTGGGGCTGCAAGAACGTGCCTGGGGCCGTAAAAACGTGAATGGGGCCGTAAGATAGGGCCTGGCGTTGCAAGGACATTCCTGGGGCGGTAAGAACGTGCCTGGGACCGTAAGAACGTGCCTGGAAACGTATGCTCGTGGCCAGCATTGCAAGAACGTTCCTGGGGCTGCAAGAACGTGCCTGGGGCCGCAAGAACGTACCCGGGGCCGCAAGAACGTGCCTGGGGCCGTAAGAACATTTCTGGGGCGGCAAGAACGTGCCTGGGGCCTCAACAACGTGCCTGGGGCGGCAAGAACGTGCCTGGAGCCTCAAGAATGTGCATGTGGGGCAAGAACGTGCCTGGGGCCGCGAAAACCTGCGTGGGGCCGCAAGAACGTGCCTGGGGAGGCAAGAACGTGCCTGGGGCCGTAAGAAAGTACCTGGGGCCGTCAGAACGTTCCTGGGGCCGCGAAAACCTGCGTGGGCCACAAGAACGTGCCTGGGGCCGTAAGAACGTGCCTGGAGCCTCAAGAACGTGCCTGAGGTCGCAAGAACGTTCCTGGGGCCGCAAGAACTTGCCTAGGGAGGCAAGAACGTTCCTGGGGTCGTAAGAAGGTGCCTGAGGCCGCAAAAACGTACTTGGCGTCCTAAGAACGTGCCTGGGGCCATAAGAACGTGCCTGTAGCCGCAAGAACGTGCCTGGGGCGGCAAGAACGTGCCTGGGGCCGTAAGAAGGTGCCTGGGGCCGTAAAAACGTGCATGGGGCCGTAAGAAAGTACCTGGGGCCGTAAGAACATGTCTGGGGCCGCAAGAACATGTCTGGTACCGCAAGAACGTGCCTGGTGCGGCAAGAACGTGTCTGGGGCCGTAAGAACGTGCCTGGGGCCGTAAAAACGTACTTGGGGTCGTAAGAAGTGCCTGGTGCCACAAGAACGTACATGGGGCGGAAAGAACGTGCCTGGGGCCGTAAAAACATCCCTGGGGCCGTAAGAACCTACCTGGGGCGGAAAGAACGTGCCTGGGGCCGTAAGAACGAATCTGGAGCCGTGAAAAGGTAGCTGGGGCCGCATGAACATGCCTGGGACCGTAAGAACGTGCCTGGGTCCGCGAAAACGTGCGTGGGGCCGCAAGAACGTGCCTGGAAACGTATGCTCGTGGCCAGCATTGCAAGAACGTTCCTGGGGCTGCAAGAACGTGCCTGGGGCCGCAAGAACGTACCTGGGGCCGCAAGAACGTGCCTGGGGCCGTAAGAAGATTCCTGGCGCTGCAAGAACGTTCCCGGGGCTGCAAGGACGTGCCCATCGCCGTAAGGATGTGCCTGGGGCCACAAAAACGTGACTTGGGCAGCAAGAACGTGCCTGGGGCGGTATGAATGTGCGTGGAGCCGCAAGAACGTGCTTGGGGCCATAAGAACGTACCTGGGGCCGCAAGGACGTGCCTGGGGCCGCAAAAACGTGCTTGGGGCCTCAAGAACGTGCCTGGTGCCTTAAGAACCTGCCTGGGGACGTAACAACTTGCCTGGCACTTCAAGAACGTTCCTGGGGCTGCGAGAACTTGCGCGGAGCCGCAAGAACGTGCCTGGGGCCTCAAGAACGTGCCTAGGGGCTTAAGAACGTGCATGGGGCCGCAAGAACGTACCTGAAAACCTAAGCTCGTGCCCGGCTTTGCAAGAACCTGCCTGGCGACGCAAGAACGTGCATGGGGCCGCAAGAACGTGCCTGGGGCGACAAGAACGTGCCTGGGGCCGTAAGAAGGTGCCTGGCGCTGGAAGGACGTGCCCGGCGCCTCTAGAACGTGCCTGCGGCCACAAAAACGTGCCTGCGTCCGCGGAACGTGCCCGGCGCCTCAAGAACGTACCTGGGTCCGCAAGAACGTGCCTGGGGCCGCAAGAACGTTCCTGGGGCCGCAAGAATGTTCCTGGGGCCGTAAGAACGTGCATGGGGCCGTAAGATCGGGCCTGACGTTGCAAGAACATTCCTGGGTCTGCAAGAACGTGCCCGGCACCGTAAGAACGGGCCTGGAGCCGCAAGAACGTGCCCGGGACGGTAAGAACATGCCTAGGACGGTAAGAACGTGCCTGGGGAGGCAAACAACGTGCTTGGGGCCGTAAGAACGTGCCTGGGGCCGTAAGAACGTGCCTGGGGCCATAAGAACTTGCCCGGCGCTGCAAGAACGCGTCTGGGGCGGCAAGAACGCACCTCGTGCGGCAAGAACGAAACTGGGGCGGCAAGAACGTCGCTGGGGCCGTAAGAACGTGCCTGCGGCCGTAAGAACGAGTCTGGGGCCACAAGAACGTTCCTGGGGCGGCATGAATGTGCCTGGGGCCGCAAGAACGTGCCTGGTGCCGTAAGAACGTGCCTGGGGCCGTAACAACGTGCCTGGCACTGGAAGAACATTCCTGGGGCTGCGAGAACGTGCGCGGACCCGCAAGAACGTGCCTGGTGACGTAAGAACGAGTCTGAGGCCGGAAGAAAATAGCTGGGGCCGTAAGAATATGCCTGGGGCCGTAAGAACGTGTCTGGAGCCTCTTGAACGTGCCTGGGGTCTTAAGAACGTGCCTGGCGACGCAAGAACGTTCGTGTGGACGCAAGAACGTGCATGGGGCCGCAATAACGTGCCTGGGGCCAGAAGAAGGTGCCTGGCGCTGCAGGCACGTGCCCGGCCCCGCAAGAACGTGCCTGTGGCCGCAAAAACGTGCCTGTGGCCGCAAAAACGTGCCTGTGGCCGCAAAAACGTGCCTGGCGCTGCAAGAACATTCCTGGGGCTAGAAGAACGGGCCCGGCGCGGGAAAAACGTGCTTGTGGCCGCAAGAATGTGCCTGGGGCCTTCAGAACGTGCCTGGGGCCGCAAGAACTTGCCTGGGGTCGTAAGAAAGTACCTGGGGCCGTAAGAACGTGTCTGGAGCCGCAAGAACGTTCCTGGAAACGTAAGCACATGGCCGGCATTGCAAGAACATGCCTCGGGCCGTAAGAAGGTGCCTCGGGCCGTAAGAAGGTGCCTGGCGCTGCAAGAACGTTCCTGGGGCAGCAAGAACGTGCCCAATGCCGCAAGAACGTGTCTGGGGCCGCAAAAACGTGCCTGGGGCCGTAAGAACGTGCCTGGAGCCGCAAGAACGTGTCTGGCGCCGCAAGAACGTGCCTGTGGTCGTAAGAAAGTACCTGGGGCCGTAGGAACGTGCCTTGGGCAGCAAGAACGTGCCTGGGGCGGCATGAATGTGCCTGGGGCCGCAAGAACGTGCTTGGGGCCATAAGAACGTGCCTGGGGCTGCAAGAACGTGCCTGGGGCCGTAAGAAGATTCCTGGCGCTGCAAGAACGTTCCCGGGGCTGCAAGAACGTGCCCATCGCCGTAAGGACGTGCCTGGGGCCGCAAGAACGTGCCTGGTGCCTTAAGAACGAGTCTGGGGACGTAACAACTTGCCTGGCACTGCAAGAACATTCCTGGGGCTGCGATAACGTGCTTGGGGCCGCAAGAACGTGCCTGGGGCGGCAAGAACGTGCCTGGCGCTGGAAGGACGTGCATGGGGCCGTAAGATCGGGCCTGGCGTTGCAAGAACATTCCTGGGTCTGCAAGAACGTGCCCGGCACCGTAAGAACGGGCCTGGAGCCGCAAGAACGTGCCCGGGACGGTAAGAACATGCCTAGGGCCGTAAGAACGTGCCTGGGGAGGCAACAACGTGCCTGGGGCCATAAGAACTTGTCCGGGTCCGCAAGAACGTGCCTGGGGCCTCAAGAACGTGCCTGGGGTCTTAAGAACGTGCATGGGGCAGCAAGAACGTACCTGAAAACGTAAGCTCGTGCCCGGCTTTGTAAGAACCTGCCTGGCGACGCAAGAACGTTCGTGGGGCCGCAAGAACGTGCCTGGGGCGGCAAGAACCTGCCTGGGGCCGTAAGAAGGTGCCTGGCGCTGCAAGGACGTTCCCGGCGCCGCTAGAACGTGCCTGCGGCCGCAAAAGCGTGTCTACGTCCGTGAAAACGTGCCCGGCGCCTCAAGAACGTACCTGGGTCCGCAAGAACGTGCCTGGGGCCGCAAGAATGTTCCTGGGGCCGTAAGAACGTGCATGGGGCCGTAAGATCGGGCCTGGCGTTCCAAGAACAGTCCTGGGTCTGCAAGAACGTGCCCGGCACCGTAAGAACGGGCCTGGAGCCGCAAGAACGTGCCCGGGACGGTAAGAACATTCCTAGGGCCGTAAGAACGTGCCTGGGGAGGCAACAACGTGCCTGGGGCCGTAAGAACGTGCCTGGGGAGGCAACAACGTGCCTGGGGCCGTAAGAACGTGCCTGGGGCGGCAAGAACGTACCTGGCGGAACAAGAACATGCCTGGGGGTCTCAAGAACGTGCCTGGGGTCTTAAGAACGTGCATGGGGTCGCAAGAACGTACCTGAAAACGTAAGCTCGTGCCCGGCTTTGCAAGAACCTGCCTGGCGACGCAAGAACGTTCGTGGGGCGGCAAGAACGTACCTGGCGGAACAAGAACGTGCCTGGGGCCGCAAGAACGTTCCTGGAAACGTAAGCACATGGCCGGCATTGCAAGAACATGCCTGGTGCCGCAAGAACGTACCCAGCGCTGCAAGAACGCGCCTGGGGCGGCAAGAACACACCTCGTGCGGCAAGAACGATACTGGGGCGGCAAGAACGTCCCTGGGGCCGTAAGAACGAGTCTGGGGCCACAAGAACGTGCCTGGGGCGGCATGAATGTGCCTGGGGCCGCAAGAATGTGCTTGGGGCCATAAGAACGTGCTTGGGGCCGTAAGAACGTGCCTGAGGCCGCAAGAACGTGCCTGGGGCCGTAAGAACGAGTCTGAGGCCGGAAGAACGAGTCTGAGGCCGGAAGAAAATAGCTGGGGCCGTAAGAACATGCCTGGGGCCGTAAGAACGTGCCTGGAGCCTCAAGAACGTGCCTGGGGCCGGAAGAACGTACCTGAAAACGTAAGCTCGTGCCCGGCATTGCAAGAACGTGCCTGGCGACGCAAGAACGTTCGTGGGGACGCAAGAACGTGCATGGGGCGGCAAGAACGGGCCTGGGGCCGCGAGAACGTACCTGGAAACGTAAGCATGTGGCCGGCATTGCAAGAACTTGCCTGGCACAGCAAGAACGTTCCTGGTGCTGCAAGAACGTGCCCGGCGCCGGAAGAATGTGCCTGGGGCCGTAAGAACGTACCTGGGGCTGTAAGAACGTGCCTCGGGCCCCAAGATCGTGTATGGGGCCGTAAGAACTTGCCTCGACCCGCAAGAACGTGCCTGGGGCGGCAAGAACGTTCCTGGAGCCGTAAGAACATACCTGGCGCAGCAAGAACGTGCCTGGAGCCGTAAGAACGTGCCTGGGGCCGTAAGAACGTGCCTCGGACCGCAAGAACTTGTCTGGAGCGGCAAGAACGTGCCTGGGGCCGTAAGAACGTGCCTAGGGCGGCAAGAACGTGCCTGGGACGGCAATAACGTGCCTGGGGTGGCAAGAACGTTCCTGGGGCTGTAAGAACTTACCTGGCGCTGCAAGAACGTGCCTGGGGCCGCAAGAACGTACCTGGAAACGTAAGTACGTGGGCCGGCATTGCAAGAACGTGCCCGGTGTCGCATGCATTTGCCTGGAGCAAAAACGTGCACGGCGCTGCAAGAACGTGCCACCTTCTTGTGGTCCTAGGCACGTTCTTGCGGCCCAAGCTACGTTCTTATGGAGCCAGTCACGCTGTTGCGACGACAGTTACGTAATTGTGGGACCAGGCACGTTCTTGCGGCGCCAGGCATGTTCTTGCGGCCCCAGCCACCTTCTTACGGTGCGAGGTATGTTCTTGTGACGCCTGGCACGTACTTATTCCCCGCGCACATTTTTGCGGTCCTAGGTGCATACTTACTGCACCGAGCATGTACTTACTGCCCGGGGCACGTACTTACGGTCCCAGGCACGTTCGTGCGCAAGAACGTGCCTGCTGTCGCATCAGAGGCCCGCGGCAGTAACTACGCACCTGGGGCCGCAATTACGTGCTCGGCACCACAAGAACGTGTCAGGCTCCACAAACACGTGCCCGGCTTTGTAAGAACATGCCTGGCTCCGCAAGAACGTGCCCGGCGCCGTAACTACGCACGTGGGGCCGCATTTACGTGCCTGGGGCCGTAATTACGTGCTCGGGTTGTAACTCCGTGTCTGGGGTCGCAAGTACGTGCCCGGCTCCGCAAGCACGTGTCCGGCATCGCATTAATGTTCCGAGACGCCTCACCGGAGGCAAGTAACAAAAGAAAAATAGTGTAATTGATGTAAAACGCTTTAGTTTGACCCGAAATAGTGTGTGTGTATATATACGTTTAATGAAGATTAGAGTATTTAAAGGGACATAACTTCATTTATTACGGTTATCTCCCTTGACTCTATATATTCTTTGGTCAGACCATTTGGAATAAACGTGACAATACGTTGCGTAAAATGCATATACACCCGTGAGTATATACACACATCTATCTATCAATCACACATGTATGTTTGTATACAAACATACATACATATATTTCTATACACACAAACAAAATTGGAAGAGTTGGTTCATAAATTCTTCGTTTTTATATTATTATTTTTTATTTTCTTTTATATATATTCAGCAATGTTTCCAAATGTGGAGTCCAGTGGAAGCGAAGTTGGACTCAATCTCTCTTGGCAGTTTTCTTTTTCCATTAATAAACTCTAAGCGCCTTCTACATGTATGATATGCAATAAAAAAACAAAACACCTGTAGTATACACACTCACGTGTGTATGTGTGTGTACTCAATGTGTCAATCCACCCATGCCATTCTCTATTGCAGGACAGAGATGGAGCTGATGATTTACTTTGTGCAGAGATGAAACATTTGGTAAATTCCAAGAAAGTTCTGGAAGTCCAGCTACAGATTATCCAAGATGGTCTCCAAGTAATTTGCAATTTTATTCCCTCTTTTCCTGTTAATTTAATTCAAGTTGTTGCAGTGGTAGTGTACTGATTGTGTTGCAGTGGTATTCTAGTGTCTCATCTTTTTTTTTGTTTTTTTCTTTAGTGCCAATATGTGGCTTAATCATTAGAATATCTGGCTCATGATTGTAAGGTTGTGGTTTCAATTCCCAGCAACATCATGTGTCCTTGAGCAAGACACTCTATTCCACATTGCTCCAGTCCACTCACCTGGCAAAAATGAGTTGTACCTGTATTTCAAAGTCACACTGAATCTTCCTGAGAACTCCGTTAAGGGATACACAAGTCTGTGGAGTGCTCAGCCACTTACTCGTTAATTTCGCGAGCAGGTTGTTCCGTTGATTGGATCAATAGTGATCATCGCCGTAACCAACAGTGTCATTTTTTGTTTTTTTTCTTGTGTGTATTAGCGATATTCTACCGACCTTTATCTCTAAACCCTTTTCTTTCTAATCCACCTGAGACCACCACCCATGAACCTATGAATCAAACTTCAGGTTTTAAAGTGATTTAAATTAAAAACCTTCCATCAAAATTTTATGTTAATTTATGTTCCAAAAACCTGTTTAATAAAAACAAAATTATTTACTAAATTCTTTATTATTATTAAAATTAATTGAAATAAAATATTTAAATAGAAACGTGACAATGCAAGGTCAAGAACTTCATTTTGCCAATCTCTGTTTGGCCTCATATTTCTCCGTCTATCATCCTTATATTTCAGGCTCTTCAAAAAGCTCGCAAAGATCTAAAAGATACCCTAAAGGAGCGAGGTCGTGTCATGGAGTTGACCAATGAATCTGTGGCCAGCATCCGGTTGAAGCTGATGCAGGAGAAGCCGCGGCCTCAGACAGCAAACGCTAAACTGGGGGCAATCCAGCTGAACCCAATTGAATTGGCTGAGGTGAAGACTCCTGAAGTTGAGATTTCATTGCGAGAGGCCAGGAATGCGATGACAATGTCGTGTAAGAACCGGGAGGAAGCTGAGAACGCAATTAAGAAGATGAACAACTTGAAAGATGCAGCTCATCAGTCGGTGAATAAAGGGTTGAGCAAAAAACTGACCGAAACAACTAATTTATTGGTGAGTTGGGTTGGCAGGGTTTTTGTTGGATTCGTTTCATGTTATCATCATCATCATAGACATCAACAGGTCTCTAATCTTCTTCCGTTTTCCAACACTTTTAGAGACCGTGAGAAAAAAGAAAGGTGGGGCCCTGGTTATTCAAAATAATATTCATCTTCCTAAGCATCCCACCTGGTCTTAGATGTTATCCCCTATTTCTGTCTCATGCATGACTGTCCTTATATCTAATCCAGTATCAAATTTTAATCACCCATCCTATAATTATATGCATACCCTGGTATTAACTTCTTACCCTAACATTTCATTTGCTTTTCTGTTAGCCCATTATTAATCTGTATTTCACCAATGACTGCAAATATATTCACCCAATATTAAATGTTACCCCGCTTGTATTAACTGTTGCCCTTTCTGTCTCTCTATTTCAGCAACAATTGTCCATACATAATGGTGAAAACAGGAAGTCACTACAAATGGCCAACATTTTGTCAGACAAAACCGAATTGTCAAAGAATAATTTAATGGTATTTCTCTCTACTATAGTATTGGTGGTAGCATGGTAGTGTAGTTGTATCACAAGCACATTTGATGTACATCTCTATACCCCACTCTCTATTCTAGATTTCTTTCTCTACAATCAACCATACTGCCTCTTCTATTCTCTTGCTTGATGGGGCAGAGCTCATCCCAGGTCCCTTAAGTATTGTCTTGTGTAGAGCCAACCAGGTCCACCTCTGCTTTCCATTGCTGGCACTCCCATACCAGCCCCCCACCCCTGGAGATGTTCTCCAGTCACGTGTTCAGCAACTGTACCTCCTCTCTCTATATCTCTTTCTCTCCCCTCCTCCTCTCTCACTATACTCTACTGTAACTCCTCTCTTGCAGCGTACGGCCTATCTCACCTGTCGAGAACGCATCAACAGACCAATGGTGGAGGTGTACAAACGCCATGGTGGACAAGACTTGTCCGGAACCAAAGACATTCAAGATGTAAGTAGAAGGGACCAACCCACCTCTTTCTATCTCAACACTGCATCACTCAATGGGGTCCAGTAGACATATAATGCTCCAAGGGGTTCCAGTTGTGACTATCCAGTCTTTTTCGTATACCAACCATTATTACATTGTCTAATTTGTACTACTACATAATTTGGGAAAAGACTGCTATTTCTAGCAAGTTGTTCCTTGTTGTCCTGGGTAGGGCAAGGTGAAGAGGGGAAGATATATTAGACATTCACTGCCAGGTGGCTGTTAATACATCCCGGATGTTCCAGTTTCGCTTTTCCAGAAACACACCACAGTTCATAAGAAAAAAAGAAAAGCAACAAACATCTCACTGTTGATTTGATCCCTTGACCAGTTGATCAACCACTAACTTCTCTCAGCCTTGCTCTCTGCCAAACTGCTGAGAAACAAAGTTACCTAGAGAAGTTAATATGTGAAAGAGTAGCCTCATATCCCAGAGTAAACTAAACTCTCATGTTGGTTTAGAAAGGCTTGCTAATGCTCTGAACCTTATAAACAGTTGCTAAGTAACCAATCCTTAAGAACAGTTACTAAGGTACCAACCCACAGACCTTGGAAACGGATGCTTAGTCAGCAGGCTTTGGAAACAAATGCTATGGTACCAATCCTTAGAGACAGTTGTTTAGTTACCAATCTGTAGAAACGGTTACTAAGTTACTGCTTGTTAGAAATGGTTGCTAAGCATCACCAATGTTGCCATGGACATTGTTTATGAGAGTATCTGGTGAGAAATGGGAAATTTAGGGATCACTTCATGGCAACCCATAGAGGAAGAGCTGTCCCTTAAATTAATCACAATGAGAATGGTTGACTCCAGGTTAGAGCTGAACAAATTATTTCACCCATGACCATCCTATTTTTTTCAATTAGTACAAGCGTACCAAGGACTATAATTTCCAATGTGTCCTTCTCTTGAAATGCAGCAAAGTGTGATTGGAGGGAAAATTAGCTGATATTTCTAACAGATTTAGCTACCATATAGAGAGACCCATTGTTGGTTCCTGACTTCTTCATTGGCATAGTGTATCAAGGACTATATTCTCCAGTGTATTAGTTTCAAATACAGCATGTTGTAATTTGAGGAAAATTTAACTGATTTAGTTATAAATTAGAGCTATCAGTTGGTTCCTGCCATTTTCTTTGGCACAATACACCTAGGACTGCATTCTACAATGTGTCCTCCTCTTCACAGATAAGTGTTGCTTGAGACTTTGAGGAAGGTTTTAACTGTTATTTCCTAGAAAACTGCTGTTACTAGAACCTGGAGGAGGGTGTATACTCCCCCCACCCCACCCAAAGCCCCATGGCCACAGAATTCAATGAACAAACTGAAGGATTGATCCCTGAACCTGTGTTTTTTCGTCTTTGACAGGCCAGCAATATCCTCCTGAATGCCCTTGTTGACAACAGCAGGAACATTGATTTACTGAACCTGGCTAAAATGAACATCCACAATGACCTCCGCAGCAAGGCCAGAGCCATTCTCGTGGATGGCGACGTGCTGAGACTGAGGCGACGCAATGCTGACCACAAATGGCCCATCAAAAACAAGTATTAGCACCAAAACAATTAAATCTCTGCCAGAGTTCTGAAGAAATCTAGGTTCTTCTTTTTCTCCTTTGGTTACTGTTGTTGAATCAGGTTTGATTATTTTTGCTTGATGTGTTCCAGCCATGGCCATTGCATCTATTTATATACTTAAGACTACATTGAGTTATGTTGCTTCTACGGTTTGAGCAGGATTTGGTTATTTCTAGCAATTCATGTATAGTGTGTGTGTGATATGAGGGAGATTTTGCTGCTGTTTCTAGCCAGTTGATGAACCCCTGCAAGGGATTTTCCTCTCAGTGTTGTAGAAAATCAACACCAAAGGGAGAACTGAACCTGGGGTCTTAAGTCAACTGTGTGTAGAGAGAGAAGTCAGCTGAGAGAGGGAACATCTTCCTCTCCTAGATGTAGCTACACTCACCTACGCAACTATTTCATCAGTGCTCCCTATTTTTATAGCAATGAAGCAGCTTTCGACACCATGGCACAGCTGGGTAAACTGTCAAGCAATGTTGGGGGGACAAACACACACACATATGTATACATATACATGATGGGCTTCTTTCAGTTTCCGTCTACCAAATCCACTCACAAGGCTTTGGTCAGCCCCAGGCTATAGTAGAAGACAGTTGCCCAAGATGCCACACAGTGGGACTGAACCCAGAACCATGTGGTTGGTAAGCAAGCTACTTACCACACAGCCACTCCTGCGCCTATATTATAATGTATATAGAAGAAAGGACAAACAGGACTTGATTGTAATCTCAGACACTTTTCAGCTTGGACATGTTAGTAACAACATCTGCAGTTGAGTCTGCCTTTTGTTAGAGCTGCTGGTTACATGAGATCTCATGGCAGCATCTACTAATTGAAGAAATAGCCTTCTTCCATAAAGAAGTGGCAATCACTATATATACTGAATGTTTTTTTGCCTTCCCTGATGCGGTGGCTGGCTATTTAGCATATATAATAATGATTGTTACATACCAAGTGCAAATAAACTGCTATGCTACTGAAACATTTGCAGCATGTATTGAACTGTTAAACATTCATCTTCATTTATCTCACTCTCTCACCCCTGGTCAAAGAGGGATCTAGTGTCATCTAGTGGTGTTGAAATTGTTTGATTTGTTGTTGCTGGGTTGAACTGTTGTTTTGGTGGAGAGAAAGGTCAAAGGTGAAATGTATTAGTATGACATGTAACAAAAGAGGGAGGTGATAGAAACATGGAAAATCTGATGGATGTGTGTTACCACGACCACAAAATGAGGGAACAGGTCCAGTAAGTATAGATAGGTATGTAGGTGGGGGTGTCAAGGTGTTGTAGGGAGAGGGAGCAACAGCAGGAAAATGAGGAGGGGGCATCAGAGAGAGAGAAAAGGATCTGATGCAAGCAACATGCAGCCATCACTTACGTGCGTGTGTGTGTGTGTCCCCAATCGAGGTGGAAAGACTAATGGTGGGTACATTTGTTAATTTGTAGAATTGGTGGGTGGGTGGTATGGTGAATAGGAGAGAGGATGACAGAACAGATGAGGCCAGCAAATGAGTCCCACCTTACAGACCCAAATATCTCCTACACGTCCCCTCTCAGCTCCACTCCTCCCATCAATCTTCTTCTAAACTTCATAAGGCTCTCTTGACAACATTGCCATTCTACATATAATCTAAGACATTTTTCTTTTTTTCTCCCTCTTCCCTCTCCCCACTCTTCCGTTACAGGATTCTCTCCTTTCTCTCCCGCCATTAGTCCAGACTCCTTTCTTAAAATTCTTCTGCTGTGAAATGAGTCGTGACAGGAAGGGCATCCCAGCAATAAAACAAGGACTAAAGTCCACAACTTCTCCAATATGCACGACCAACAGTGGATGTGTGCCAGGGCTACGATAGAAAGGGGTCTTGGCAAGACACTTCAAGGGTAAAGAACTAGGGTACAAAGTCTTCTGGATTAGTTTACATAAAGAAAGACTCATTAGTGAACGAATAATGTAATTAAACAATTGAGATTATGCGACAGAAAAATTAAACTTAGACACAAGTTGTTGTCAAAACAGCAGCAACTGTTTGTTGTACAGACAGGATTAATTGAGGAGTAAAAAGATGGTTTTTATGAGGCCCTGTTGCAAACCACTTTGGTCACAAATAAGAGACAGCATTATCCTGGTTCTAATGGCTGCACTGAACTACACAGAGTGGGGGGGGGGGGGTGCTAGGATTCTAGGAATGAGGGAGGGATAGAGGCTTCTGGAGTTCTGTGATACTACAAAAGGAATGAACCATTTGCTAAGACAAATTTCAGGAAACCAGTCAACCTCTTGGACAGATTTCCAATCATGGAAGTCAGATAAATTTCATTCTCAACTGAAGAAGAGGAATTGCAAATGGTTTGGTTGTAAATACTAGCACACTACCGAGTATTGGTTGTTGATTAGTGACTTATGAAAAGACAATGCTTCGAGCAGTTCAAGTTATGATGATGATGGTGAGAAGGGGACAAATGGGAAGGTCTATGAGACAACCTGCTGAAAGTTACAGACCAAGTCTGTGGCTGAAGCATGGTTCCAAAGTAACCTGGCAGTGGGGCAGTAGAGATCGATAAAAGTTAGGAGTGGAGGAAAGGAAGTAGCAAAGAATATGTCAGTGAGAGAGAGAGTGAGAGAGAGGGAGGGAGGGAGGGAGAAAAAGTGTTTTGTGATGAGAGAAGTGAGGTGTTCTGGTTTGTGAAGCAGCCTTCAGGAAAAGAAGTTTGAAATGAGGACAAACTTGGAAATATTTAAGAGAGGAGGCTGAATGTGGTGTCTTATAGAGGGAGCAGCAATTGAAGTGGGCTGTTTATAGGGTCAGAATGGCCAATGGGTGTAGTTGCTGAAAATATCTGATGAAGTAAAACTGAAGCTAGTCACTTGCATAATAAAGCAAGTCATTAATTAGCTAATGAGTAGCATAGGAGCTTCATCATCAACTGTTACAAGGGCAAAAAATATGTGTTAGAAAGAAAACAACTACAGAGGAACCAACTCATAACAGTAGTTGAATCTTGGGGCAAAGTGACCACTGAGGATCTTGGCACAAATCCAATTCCAAGTCTTGCTTAGTCTTCCTCTTCCATAAATTCCATTTACTCCAAGAATTTTCCCCTTTCTCATCCAGTTCTCTCTCTCTCTCCCTCCTAACTGACATTACACGTCTTTGCCTTATCTCTTGTCACACTTTATAAATCCCTTGTCCCCCATTCCACATCAAACAATTCTGCCCCTTCAATCTGACGGGAGAAGCTCTTTGTTGCCAGCAGGGGTGACAACCCCAACTTTTTCTTACTCCTTATATATATACACCCATGCATCCACCTACATCGTAAGGTAGGTGTTCCTCTGTCACATTATCAAACAGATTCCTTCCCCATTGAGAAAACTGGTGTCAAGGGACCAGAAATGACATCACACAAACATCAGAGTGACAGGTTCAAATCTCACCTCCAGTAAATACATTATACAGAGATTATTCAATGACCTCTACACACAAAAGGTCACTCAATGACCTCTGTACATCTAACCATGTTATTGACTTCACCCCGCTAGTGTCAAATATTTCACCTTTGACCTCCCAAAATTTGAAGGAGGTCAAAATCCAGTGTGAAACGTGTCCTCATTTGTTAGAAAAGAGAGGTGGTCACAGATGGAGGGACAGTGCCTGGCATCTTTGTAGGTGATAACCACTGAATGGTGTAAATGATGAAGGACTGGATGATTGTGTTGTGTGAGATACAGTGAGGATGGAGGTCGTGGAGGAGAGAGGTGGGGGTCAGCGAAGCAGAGGGAGGAGGGGACACACTGTTTGTGTGGGCTGCCAAGTCATAATGTGGTGGTGGTGGTGGTGGTGGTGTAATGATGCCAGCAGCACTGTCATCTATTGGTGTGGTGTGGATGCAACATTCCCCCCCATCAGAGTGGCTGTAGACAAACGGATTAAAGACAACAAGGTTTCTGGCCTAAATCAAGCTGACATTGTGGTCAGACATGCTTTATTGAAGAAGAAGAAGAAGAAGAATTTCCTATCTAAAGCAGATTGGAATGAAAAAAGAGAAGAAATTTACAGAGAAATAAACACAAAAAGAAAAATTGTTGAAACAGAAGTAAAAAAAAAAAAAAACCCTTGTTCAGTGTTCAATATATAAGATTTATATATTTATATGTATGTGTATATGTATGTATATATATATGTGTATATATATATATATATATATAGATAGAGAGAGAGAAAGTAGCGGGGGAATAGATAGATAAACTTGTTTGCGTCCATGTTGAAGGTTCAAAGAGAAACCTTTTTGTTTTTTTTTGTATCTGTGGAGATAAAATGGCTGACATTGGGGTTAGTTTTGTTGCTGGACAACAAAAAGTAGATTGCCAAGGACAAACAAATATTTACAAGCAGGACAGAGTTTATGAAATACACAATATTAAATAATGTCGATATTGGAGAGAGGGGGGGGAGGGGGAGAAGCCTTATTACTGAGAGTCTGACTCCAATATTTATTAAACCTTTTTTTTATTTCATCATCAAATGTTTCTCAAGAATGAAGAGAATGGAGGGGAGGTCGGAGGTCGGAGTTCGAGGCCTACAGTGAACAGTAGTGAATGGAAAGCCCAACTCGACACTATTGAGTGAAGCTCTGAATCTAATATTTTGGAGTGGAGACTCCAAACAGTCTGGAGGAGAGACCTAAACCTCAGACAAATAGAAAAGAACTGAGTAGCTTTGGTTACCTTTTAAAAATCTATTTCGTAATTTTTGGAGTGAGAAGTGGAGTCTGATTGAGTGTTACATATTAGATGTTGGAGTGTGAGTGACAGACCTTTCTCAAGACACAAACATCATTTCATCATCACAGTATAGCAACAACAGTAGTAGTAGTAGTAGTAGTGTCAGGGGAGAAGGAGTAGAGACCCCCCCCCCCCAACTCCTTTGTAATAAGAAAGGAAGATAGGAACAAAAAAAAAAAACTACTTTTGTTGAAATCTAATTTTACAGGTTATTTAGTTTCATAAAGAGTGTGAAATGGTGAGAATGGACTTGTGGCTGCAATGATTGGTCAGTCCTCCCCTCCACACACACACACACACACACACCTTCAACATACAATAATTATTGGTTCTTTCGTGGAAAATGATTGGATGGTGTAAATTGTCCACAGGGAATCACAGAGAAAAGAAAACGTGATCTAGAGAATATAAGAGAATCATTTCTAGAATAATAGATCCCCAGATCACAGGCAATATCGACATATTGTGAAATACCAGTTGAGATACGGTTTCAGAAACAACTGAAAAACTACTTTTGTGGGCATTTAAAAAAAAAATTTTGTTGACTTTCAAACTGACCCTTAAACATATGTTAAGGTTGAAGGAGTAGGGTATGAGAAAAAATAAGGTTTTATTAGAAAAAAAAGCCTGCAATGGTGTAAGGGAGAAGAGAGAGCAAAATAGTTTAGATTCCAAAGATCTCTGGAAGATGCCAACCATGGCCAACTAAATGATAGAAAACTAAAACTGGGGTAAATTAGGGATAAGGGTTCTTCAAGATAGGAAATAGAAAGAATTGTTAAGTCAGCTACAAGAAAGAGAAACTCTAAGGATAAAACATTTTCAACAGGTTTTTTTTTTTTAATAAATAGAATGGTTTTAGTTTCCAAAACTAACAAAAGACAGAACTTGAAATTCTTGACACCCCCCCACCGGACCTCCATCGTTTTACTTTCAATAAAAATGAATCTAGAAATAACTGGATTCTTTGTCAGTAAGTTGTGGGTTTATATAAACTGTAGAGTGATACAGGAGAGGGGGAGTGAGGGAGAGCAAGGAGGGGTGTTAAGGAGATTACGGTAAGGAAAGTTGTTAAGAAGTTCAGCAGTAAGGTGTGTGTGTGTGTGTGTGTGTGTGTGTGTGTGTAACAAACTCCATCAGAAACGAATGTCAAAGCTTAAACAGAGAAAGTTCACTAACCTTGATGTCAGCCAAACAAAAGGTGAAAGGTCACAGTTATAAACCCCAGACAGAATAAATATGAATAAAATTGGAAAAAAAAAAAAAAAAGAAACATAACATAATACAACTGGTTCTCTTCTTGTCTTTACTAATTAAAAACAAAATAACAATAAATGACAATTAATTAAAACCTCTCATTAGAACTGTTTCTCCATACAATTGAAGGAACGGTTTTGTAGTATTGAGGCGGAGGAAGTGATTGGTTGTGTTGTTGAGACGGGGTGGAGGAGGAGGGGGGAAAGGGCAGAGGAGAGATGTGACAGACAGACAGATATAGTATTAGATGTGACATCACAGTTAATTATATTTAACGACTTACAACATATTAATCTGTTTAGGAGGAGAGTCAACAAAAAGATAAAATGCTTACAGCTGTTGTCGTCTAATTGTGAGGAGGAGGAGGAGGAAGAGGACTGGGGTGGGTGGCAATATATATATATATATATGTATATATACATACATATTGTGGATCATCGACCAACACATCTCTCTCTCTCTCTCTCTCTCTCTGTTTCCTAACTGGGATGTTAGCATTAATACAACAACTAGGCAGGACTCTACAAAAATGGCAGCAGGTTTGGGCTAAATTAATTTAACATTTTTTCTTTTTTTTTTTTCCCTTTTTTTTTTTTTTGGAAAGACTTGATATGCAAATTACCAGCAGGTGCTATTGACCAGCTTAGACAGAACACACACACACACATGCACAGAGGGAAGAAGATAAACAACACATACACACACACATACATAAAAGAAAAAAAAACAAACAAAAACAAACAAAAACAAAAAAGCCACATAAAAGGATAAAAAAAAACAAAATCAAAAATTGAAGAGCTGTCCCTAGATGCCCAGTTACACGTAGACAGCAGCAAGATTTTGCAGGAGGTCAACATTGAAGTGGTCAGTGTTGCTGGTCAGTGCAGGTTTTGCTGGTTTCCCCCGCCATCTAGCACCTACTATCCACAATATTTGGGAACTTCTGCACACAACATTGGCAGAACATGGAATGGTTGTTCAATTTGTCATCCTTTCTCACTCCCACTTACTCTCCCACTCCCACTCACACACACACACACACACACACACACGCACACTCACACTCTCTCACTCTCTCTCTCTCTCTCTCTCTCTCTCCCTCACTCACACTCAATAAGTGTTCTCATTCATCGTCCAGTTGTAGAAGAGTGTTTCTATGTTGATGTCATTACACACCACGTTGATAGCACACTAGTTGTTAAGGCTAGCAACCACAGCCCTCTTTGCTTGGGGCTTGGTCTGTATTAAGAGCATTACGGGGAGCTGACGGTTTGTGCTGTACTCCGGACTCGGCAGCATTCAGGTCAAGACTGCAAAGACACACGGGAAATGGCATTAATAAGCAACAGAAACATTACAGAGAAACAAAAAGTATTTACAATAAATTTTCACATCTCGTATCACAGGGGAAATAGTTAACAAGACTCAGGAACATAAATGTTACACACACACACACGGCACTTGCCCTTGAAGGCAGGCAGGAAACTCGAAATGTTGCCTACATTCATAATATATCTACTCTAGATTCAATAATGTATTAATATTTTCTGAGAATTGCAGTCTTGAAATTAAATATATTGTTTGTTTTTCATTTTGTTTACTTCACAGTATAGTAGGGTCAGTAGGGCACCGTCAGTGAAAAAACAGCGTCATGACACAATTCACTCCGCCAGAAATTTAGAAACAACATGCTGTACTACTTGGCATTTGTGCCAGAAGCTCCAATACAAACATTTCAGAGTGTTTGGGTATCAATCTGAAGACATGTTCCGAGAGTGATAAAAATCAAACATCCAGTCAACATCATGGTGTTTGGAGTGATCACTAGTGATGGCAACGTTATGCCCTCATTCATCTTCCCACATGGCCTCAGGCTTAACACGGAAACCTACATCAAGTGCCTGGAAGAGGTGGTGCTGCCCTGGGTCAAGAGGCTGGCTGCTAGAAGACCCTATGCCTGGCAACTGGACTCTGCACCATGCCACACAAGCAGGAGGACCCAGTTGTGGCTGTCAGACAATTTCTGCAACCACATCACCCCTAACTCCCCAGACTGCAACCCCCTTGATTATTCTGTGTGGGGCACAGTTGAGCGAGAGATCAATAAAACTCCTTGTAACACCAAAGATGAAGTGAAGGCAAGGATTACAGTAGCATTGACCAACTTAAACAAACAAGGAGACCGTCAAGAAGATTCCAAAGTAGTCTGGAGGCCGTGGTTGAAGCCAGTGGCAATTTCACTGAATAAATTTACTATTTAGTATTTCAAGATATTTTTATGTAATTTTGATAAATATGAGATGTCAGTGTCATTTTCATTTTTGTGTAATTTAGACAACAGTTTATTCACCACACCCTGTGTGTGTGTGTATATATATATATATATATATATATATATATATATACACACGCACACATCTCAAAAAATATTCAAAGTATCAAAAGTATAGAAAAGAAAATTGTAATAAAATGAAAATTATTCCTAAAATGCTAAGGGATTGTCTGAACAACCTTTCTTCATAAAGTCAAATGTTACATTTCTAGAACAAGGGAGTAGATAATATATTACACAATCATGAATTTTGAGTTGGGAGTGTGTGCGTATATCTCCAAACACACAGACATAGGGAGGAGAGAGAATTGTGAAATATAACAGCAACAGGATAAAATCTAGAGGTGATGTGACAAATATGGAAGAAGAATCTATCAGAAGCCTCTGGTATCGTATATAAACCTTCCAGTTAAATCTACAGCAGTCTTCACTTTAACCAGAAACAATTCCAATCACTCAATTAATAAAAGTAAATTTATTTCAATGTCTGCACTTTTTAAAAAGACTTCAAATCCTTTTATCCAGTGAGTCGACTGACTTGAAATATCTCCCTACACTGCACCCTCCCTCCATATTAATGGATCAGGTAAACAATCCATAATTACTCAACAGCAAAGTTGTCAAAACAGTTGTATTTCATCTGGAAATAATTGTGACATTTCTCTCTTTTTTTTTTTTTTGGCAGAGTTCACATGACAACTGCTTCATTTCTCCAGTTAACCCCCAATGTCTTTTTTTTGTTTTACCATTCTCCCATCCAAAGTAGAACCAATTATGACCCAAGACAACTCCCAGAATTGGATTTTGTATTTCTTATGAAGGGGGAATAACTCTTTACAGACACAAACATGCAAAGGGAGAGAATGAAAGCAACCTTAAAGTGTATTAAATGCTACAAACACAGAGCGAGAAAGATTTTTTTGTGGCAATCAGGGTGGTTTAATGCAATCTTAATGTTTCACCCTCTCCCTTTTTTTCCTGCTCAAGGTGCCAACATTGTAATTTCCCATAAGTTCTACTTTGTCAAAAATGCACAGAAATCCATCATGAGAACATTTCCTTTTCTGTTTGACATTTCATTCAGCCATAATAAACAAATTATTGTAGTTAGGATTAAAAGTTTATAGAATATAAACAAAAGGTTCCAGGGACAAGCCATCTGATGTGAAATAAATAAGCATTGAAACCCTGATGCCAAATAGGTAGGGGCCAAAATGCTCCATACTCTTCAGGGATAGACCAAGGTTAATACAACTTCAAATATTGTTAGAAGGATTGGAGTTTTAGATGAACTTATGTTCCAACAGTAGTAACAAAAACAACAACATCCACCTATTAACTTTAATAGCTCATTCACAGTCACCTACCTTCCATCTTGAATATTTTGGTAAATTTTTTTAGCTGTGTCCAGAAAAGCATCCTCTACGTTTTCTCCACTGAAATACCACACATTAATTACTTTGTTAAACGTTATTTCATAGACAATAATTAGATTCAATTTTCTACAAACCAAACCACAAGTTTATTTTTATAGCCAATATGAGAAGATCAGCTGTACACATACACACACACACACACCAGGTGTCTGGGTGGGTAAAATAAACTGCCTACCCTGATAAATAAATAGATAAGTTTATTTTCCAGTAAGTTTAAGATAAATAAGAATATTTACTGATGGGGTGACTATGAGTGTGTGTATATATATACACACACATATATAAATAGTCTAAGTAACCATGATAGAAAATGCCTTCCCATACTAAATTTAATGTTAATTACCAGGTATAAAAAGCTAAACAATTTCCAATTAATTATAACTAAATTCAGGGTATAATTTAGTAAACAGAGGTAATATTTAGATGAGGACAACATTTACAATTATTCAACATCAATGCATACAGTTGTGTTTGTGTGTATATATATTTATACATACATACACACAACTGTATAAACCAGAGTACTTTTGATAGAAGGCTTGTCTCTGTCAATATGAATTAACAGTGACAGTGAATCAATCAGTAATTAAGAACACTGATAATCAATGATAATGACAGATTACTTACGTTTTAGCACTACATTCTAGGAACATTAAACCTGGAAGAGAAGAGGTCAGAAAACATTAGAAACAGGTTCAAATCACTGGTGAATTATGTACACATATCGTGTACATTACTGCAGATTTTAATGAGCACAGTTTTTATTTATACACACACACACACACACATAGTAGTGATCATCTATTAACATATATACACATGAATGTAATTGCCTCTCTCTCTCTATACATATATATACACACACTGTATCTATGGATGCTTAGCTGTGACTATATGTATGTGCATGTGCACACACACACACACCTGCATGTGAACAGACCCCACAGCCATACAAATGTGTTTGATCCTTCGTTTGTTTTACATCTATTATTCCATGGGTTGGACCAACTGCTTTACAGCCAGATGCTCTTGCTATCACCAACCCTTACTTGTTTTTTCAAGTAAGGGATTACTTTGTGAACCACTATTCGTCCATCACCTCAAAGAACCCTTCACCCCACTGTCTTCAGTGTTCACTGCCAATCAACCCAGTCACAAGACTGAAGACAACTTGACATACAGAACAGAGAGAGAGAGAGAGAGAGAGAGAGAGAGAGAAAGAGAGAGAGAGAGAGAGAGAGAGGCAGAGAGAGGCTGCAATAGTTCTCTCCACTTGCACAGCAGCAGCAGAACAACAAGACTAAAGAGAAGGAACTAACTTACCATTTTCTTCAGCGAACTGTTTAGCTTCTTCATATGTAACATCTCTTTGTCCTTCTAAATCTGATTTATTGCCAATCAAAAATATAACCTAATCAATACAAATATTGGAGATTAATTAGTTTACATTTCAACTACAAGCAACTTTATGGAATATACACCCACACAACAGATTGGGTGTAGGGTGAGGGTGTGTTTAATAGCACTGTAATGGGGTTTTTGTGAGTATAACTTGTGTTGGTGTTGTTGTGTGTGTGTGTGTGTGTGTGTGTGTGTGTGTGTGTGTGTGTGTGTGAGTAGTATTGTGATGTGAATTTGTGTTTGTACCAACATAAGACAATCTTTATGTAGTCACACAACCTGCTAGAAAGAGTAGCCAAATCCCTCTCAAATTACATCCCAACAGAAGAACATATGAAATCAGCGATTCTCAACCGAAGTTTATATGGTCCCTGGGCCATTTTTGTTAAAATTAATCAGCAATAAATTGACTGCTTCACCAATACACAAAATGTCTTAACAATATTTTTCAACACAATTCTTAAAAATATTTAATTCTAAAAAAATTTAATGGGACATTTTTAAATGTCAAATGCCTAAGAGGGTCAACTGGAGTGAAATCGGAAGAACAGGAGTCCAAAGGTGGAAAATGGTTGAGAATCAGAAGACATAGATGTAGATGGCTATATTGTTTTCTACTCTAGGCACAAGGCCTGAAATTGGGGGGGGGGGCAGTCGATTAGATCGACCGCAGTACGCAACTGGTACTTAATTTATAAACCCTGAAAGAATGAAAGGCAAAGAAAGTCGACCATGGCGGAATTTGAACTCAGAGCATAAAGACAGATGAAAAGCAGATGGCTATATAATAAAACAGGATGGTCCTGGCTGGAGTGTCTTTGATCATAGGTTTAACTAGGGGTTATCTATACCAACTACATAGTACAGGTCTATGATACTATATACACCCAGCTCAACATACATTCAACAACAGACAGCTTCCAGAGAAGAAGACAGATTGCAGGAGAGAGTGAGGAGGGGCAGGAGAAGAGGTGGTGGTATATAACCCTAGGCCAACCCTGATACAACAACCACACTGACAAAGATCATTCCAGCCATGACCAACCTTCTTTGACTCTTAAGAATAGTAGACACCTGGACAAAATTACCAACAGCATCCTTTATAAGAGAGAGTAAAATGTGGTTTGAGGGAGATTTGGTTGCTATTTCTAGTAGGTCAATCCATCACAAAAACTTGCAGTGGTGATGGTGGAGATGTAAAAGAATTGAATGAAAGCAAAAGACTGGTACCACTTACCGTATTAGGATTTGTTAAATTCCTGGCATCCGTTAACCAACTGCTTAAATGGTTGTATGTACTTCTCCTGCAACAGAACCAACTCAGCATTTTTAGGACATTTGCAGACGGAAGGATGGAGAGAAACGTGAGTACATGTCCAGCCATGCCCACTCCGCAGAATTAGTTTCCATTCCTTGCCCCTCCCCCCAACCCATTTCAATATTCGTCAATCCCCTGGTTTCTATATAAAGGCTTTTTTCAATCCTATAAAAGTAAATCCTTCATCAATCATTTGTTAATAAACTCTTTCGCTTTTATCAATCATCTGTCATTAAGCTCCTTTTATCAATCACATCTTATTAATCATATGGAAAGCGGATGTTAAACGATGATGATGATATTTAGAGATTGAACTGGTACCAGTTATACACAAGGGTCTATTCATTCCTCTACACTTCTGCTATCTAATCAGCATCAGTAATAAACTGGGGACAACTTACTGAGGTTTCTCAGTCCAGGCATTTATAAAAGCCACTCTTTAATCGTTTGAGAAGATTTCATGCAGTAGATGGAGACAGGAATAGAGAGAGAGACTTGCTCAAGACTTACCTCGTGATATCATAGACCATAAGAGCCCCTGCGGCTCCACGATAATAACTTCTAGTGACCGCCCGGAAACGTTCCTGACCAGCTGTGTCCCAAATCTGAAGTTTGATTTTCTGACCAGCAACTTCAATTATTCTGAAGTGAAATTAAAAATTTAAATTACAAAAAAAAAAAAAAAAGGGGACACACACACACATAGAATGATTGCAGGAGGAGGAGGTGTGCTGTGTGCATGTATGTGTGTGTGTGTGTGTGGTGCTGTGTGTGCATTACTACATCTTGGTGACTGTTATAAGTGTGGATGTATATAATTTCAGTAAAGGGCCGAAGGAGAGGGTCCTGAGCTTTTCAGGTCATCTGAAAGCGGAGGGAAGGAGGAAGTTATCGCCAGACCAGAATGACCACCACCATGGATAAAGTCACTCAAAAAGCGAAACAGGTGTTGTTGACCCGATTGCAACGACAAAGCTTCAGTTGAAGAACTTGGCCAAGGTACCAATGCAGCGGGACTGAACCAGAAACCGCACGGGAGGGAGAAGGACGAGGTTAGACGGTAGGCAGGGGCTACAGAGGCACAAAGCAGATCTTCATCTCACTTCTGACCCCCTTTTATTCCCTGAAATGGGGGGCAGGCATGGCTGTGTGGTTAATAAGTCTCAACTATGGAAGGAACGGATTCGTGTCAAAGACTGCTATCATCTGCAGAAGAAGCGAGACCCCAATGAACATCGTGGATCAATGTTTGAGATGTGTTGTACCCCTGAGAATCGCACAGCAGAGACTCCTCCCCAGGCATTTTAAGAGGTCACCATTTATGCCCCCACTCCATCCAGGTTCTCTCATGCCCAGCAAGGGAGGTAACTCCACATCTATGAAAAAAGCACATCTCAAAATATAAATTACATGATTTCAGGTTCAATTTCCGTGCACAACACTTTGGTTGAATGTCTTCTACAGTAACTGTGTCAATAGAATAGGGTAGAAGGAGTCAAAGTCCCTGTTGTTGGGTTGCAGCCTAAATCTATACCCTGGTTCAACTCCCTGCGCACCCGGTAGTAACCACTCTGGCCAAGCATTGTCTTAGACCCCTTCCTTCCTTCCTTCCTTCCTTCCACCCTTCAATGTCTTGAAGTGAATCTGTTTCAGATGGCTGAGCTTGATCCATAGATGTGAGAAGGTGAGTCACGTCCTTTCACATGCACTGAGCTTCCCAATACAACCACACACACATATATATATATATATACATTAACACAATCCTTCCTCCCTCCCTCCCTCTCTCTCTGTTCAATGTTCATTCTGATATATTGATCTATCAAGTGTACAAGCTATACTATGCAGCAAAACTGTCGTGTGTGTGTGTGTGTGTGTGTGTGTGTGTGTGTGTGTGTGTGTGTGTGTAATGGTCAACAGATATGAGAAGATGTCTCTAGGATGTCCAATCAGATATATTGATAAATCAAATATAGACAGTCATACATATACATCAACACATACACACACACACACACATTCATATACACATGAATGTCTCTACTGTTGGATGTCCAATCAGGTATATTGATCCATCAAATACAGACACCCACCCACCCACACATCCTATGTAAGGTAATGCACAACTGGTTCGGTTCTTTACAGCTAAAACCAGTCTCTCTCTCTCTCTCTCTCTCTCTCTCTTGCACTTCAATGGTATTGTGGCACAGAACAATCAACTGTATTGAAATCACTCACCTAACAACAGCACTTCTAACAAGTGGGAGTTAGGGGCTGTCTAAGTTCCATCCATAAATATGTGTGTGCACACATTTGTTTCTTTTTTTTTTCCATTCTAGCATGGGTCAAACAAATATATTACTGAGACACTATTTTACACACACACATTATTCTACAGTGGTATATATACAATGTGCAGGTCTGTGTGTGTGTGTGTGTATGTATGTGTAAAAAACAAACGTCTTACAAACCAGTCTATACTAATACACCAGCATAAACATTTTGTATATTACACACACACACACACACACACACACACAATACATCCGCAACAGTTGTTCACTAAAAAAGTGTAAAACAAACAAAAGGTGATATCAACAGTAGTAGTAGTAGTAGTAGTAGTAGGTTACCTTGTACCAAACTCCACACCAATGGTATGTGGGCAGTCTGCCATAACTGCAGGGAGAAAGAAAAGAATTCATTTTGAACATAAATATACAAGGAAAATAAAATGGTTAAAAATATACATCATAAAATTGGAAGAGGAGAAGGTAAATATTTTCTCTGGTGAACTAGACGCGTGTGTGTGTGTGTAAAATTTATACATAATTATGTTGTGTGTAGTTTTATATGTAGGTATAGAGTAGTGTGTTTGTGTGCATATACATTTTATGTGGTGTTTACTGTTTTATCTGCATGTATGTTTATGAGTGTGTGTCTACGCAAGCACACACTGGAATGCTGAAGTAGGACATAGTTCCCCTGACTCCTGTAGGAAAGTCCAACTTTGAATAGGAACCAACTGAGACTAACTTGAATACCAACCAGTCCAACCCATACCAGCATTAAAGCAGATATAAAATGATGACTATCATATACACATGTGTGTGTGCATGTGTATTCACACAGAGATAAGAGATGCAGCAGAGAAGGGCATAGAAATGGCAACATCAACAAACTACAAATAGCCCAAGGGTGAAATAACATCTTTTTTACCAAACCCTGGCCTGGTTCTAAGCAGAAAAGAAACAGCAACAACAAACCCCATCACATGCTTTAATCTCTCCCCAAAGTTATCAAAAGGGAAGAACTAAGGGCTTGCTCCAGAAACCAGCAACCTACTGTCACCTTTGTTCTTCTGTCTGTGGGTAACTTGTTTTTGTTCCATCTTTCTCAAGTCCCTTTCAATTCTATTTCACAATATTTACATCACAAGAGGTGAATATTGAGACATTGCAATTTATTTTATGACAACATTAAATGTTGATACCATTCAGCTGTGATAAACTGAGTCAAAGAAAGGGAGTCAGAGGCTGGTTTATTGTTCAGGGAGCAGAAAAAAAATGAGGACCTTTGTAAAGAGATGAGAAAGAGAGAGAGATAATAGAATTAGATGAATGTGATGATAGACCAGACACACCTCTGGGTCCAGTGACAATTGTGCAAATATATATTAATTGGTCATTATATATCCACTAAAGAAATGGGTGAAGAGATAGGTGTGTGGTTACTCAATACTGTCACTGTGATAATTAAGCATTCTGTAGCCAAATTGCTGATGAAGTAACGAATATTTGCCTTTCATCAGTAGGGGTTTGAAACGTAATTTGACAGGCCCTAAAGGTTGTTTATATGAAATACTGAGGGGAGATTTCCATTGAAATAAGATCCCTTTGAGAGGATTGCGTTGGTTGGTTGGTTGGGGGGGGAGGGGGGTTAATGAAAGAGACAAAAAAGTTTCAACTTACATTTCTTTTCTGTGAATTGGTGTAAGAGGCAGGATTTCCCTACACCCATATCACCAATGATGATATATTTAAATATGTAGGAATAGTTATACGGCCCCGCGGCCATCTTTGATGGAGACACACAAGAGGGAAAACAAAATAAAGTCTGAAAAACAAACAGAAATTACAATTTAAGCAGAGAAACAACAATTGCCATCATTAAACTACATTATCACCTAAAGTGATCAGGATGACCCTAGATCATCATGTGCTCTTTGGCCCTAGTTGAAGCTTCCCCTGGATTAGTCCATACACTTTGTAGACTTTTTATCGCATTCTATTCTCTTTTCCATTTCTTCTCCCTCCTCTTGTATATAACCCCCCACCTTTTCCAACATGTTGTAAACTGTCCTTGTAATGTACCCCCATTGTACCTCATCTGATAAAAGCAATTATTTCTTGTATTAATTACAGACACAACAAAAGAAACAGTACCTCTATAGAGTTGGTCAACTTGCTAGAAACAGCAGCCAATGATGGTGGTTATACATGGTTGTGCAACCTGCTCAAAATAACAGCCGAGTCTTATTGACACATACTATGTTCAAAAGGACCCATTAGATAAATCTAGTCACAGATACATGCCACTAGAAAAAAAGGAGGGACAGTCATGGCTGGAATGCACATCACCACAGCTTCACTGGACCAGTGTTGACTTAGGCTCAACGACAATAATAGACATGTAACAATGAGAGGTAGTTAGTCCTAATGATATCTAGGAAAGAATCCATTTGGCTGTGTTGTTGTGATGTTCATGGCCTTCCAAATGTAGCTAAGATCTCTCATCAGCATCTATCAGTGACCTACACCACTGTAAGTCAATCTAGTACTATATAACCCAGTCAGCTAGTTTAGGAGAGAGACAGTAGGCTAGATATATATAAGAGAAGAAACGGCTGTGTGTGTGTGTGTGTATGAAAGAATCAATATTTTGTTGCAAGCTTCATATTGGCAGCAAGAAAAACCAACTGGATACAGACTATGGCTCTATTTCTAGCTGAGATACATCACTGATGGTCGTTGTTGGTGGTTTTTTTTTTTTCTTTTGGCAAATCTCCTCGTTCCTTTGACATCCACAAGAAACAATCCCACTGCTGTTTTTCACTTATAAAACATCCAGTTTTTAGGATTAATGATGCTGTCAATCTGGGATGAAATGAAACAGGGGTATATGGAGGGTGCAGGGCTTATAAACAGGCTGACCCAGTTCAGACAGGCACCAATAATGGAGCTGCATGCTGGATAGAATAGGGTGGGGAGTGGTTTATAATGGTGAGGGTGCAACAATATAGGGCACAGAAGAAACACGTAAGGGAACTAAAGTTCCAAGAGTTGGATAGGAGTCAGTGTGTGTGTGTGTATGATACATCATGAAGCTGAGTGGAGGAGGAGGAGGAGGAGGAGGTTTAACTCTCCTGCAGAACTGGAGAGAACGGTAAGTTCAGATCTTCTGCAAAGCCTAGTAGAAGAGTTGGAAAGCTCAAACATTTTGCAGAGCTGAGTAGAAGGATAAGGAAAGTCAAATCGTGGATTGGTTAAAGACAATTGTCTAATATTGGGGAATGTAAGTTCTCAATGGAAAAAAAAAGTGGGTGTTAATATGCAAGGTACTTGAACCCATAACTCTTATATTTGCAATAAATGTGCTAACTATTACACTATCTTACCCACTCACTTCTTTCCTTCAGATTTAAGAGCTATAATTTCATAGTGTTGGTGTAATGGTTAGCACACTGATTGCAAATATAAGCAAATACAAGAGGTGTGGGTTCAAGGCTTGTGTGTACTGACACCCTCTTTTTTTCCACTGAGGGCTTATATGCCCCAATATTAGACTATTTTCTTCAGTCAATACATGGTAAACATTTAGAAGCTTTAAGCTTATAATTATTATTATCATTTACTAAATTATCACTCATCACCACTTCTCCATTTAACACAGAAAACACACACACATATACACTGTCTATATGTAGTACAGGCGTGTAGACACTCATACAAACATTCTAATCTAAACTCTGCATAAACTTATCATGAGCGCTTTATTATGGTCGTAGCCGATTTAGTTATTCCAGTTAAGAGCTTCAAGTATACCCACCTCCATCCTGTTTCCTGGAAGCTTAAACTCTGCAAATGGTTACTAGGAATTCCTTGCTGTCAGTTTTGGACAATTGTCAAAAATAGTCTGCAGAACATTAAGTGGAGAGCTAGACAACAACTCATTAGTGATACACTGCTTTGGACGGTTCAGAATGCCACGTAAAAAGCACTAAGTCCACTCTGCATAGTGGTTGGTGTTAGGGAGGGCGTCCAGCCGTAAAATCCCTGCCAAAACAGACACAGTAGCCTAAGGTAGTTTTTCTACCTGGCTGGCTCCTGTCAACCCCCTACCCATGCATGCATGGAAGATAGACATTAAACGATGATGATGATGATGATGATGATATAGGTTAGCCATCCAGGAAAAGCCTTCATTGGCCAATGTATGGTTTAGCAAAGAAACACAATGTGTGATAATTAAACCCCAATTATTGACCTTCAGTCACAGCAAACCTTAAGAACATTGTAGTTCAAAGGAAAGGAGAAACTATTGACATTATTTCATAATGACAACAGACTGAATGTATGTTCTGAAATGTTCACTGACTGTAGACATTCTTTAAAATTTCTACTTCATAATTATGCATCAGCAAATGATCGATTGAAGCAACTACCAACACCAACAACTGGGTTAATACGACAACCTTTTTTTTTATCATTTTTAAAAGCACTTCATCTCAATGAGTTGTTTCCCTTGCATTACCATTTTTTTCTTTTTTTTTGCTACACAAAAATATATATCTCGTATATTCACTTTGCCTAATACCAAACAACGGTTACATCAGTAATTCATAATATCCTTAGAGCACCCAGTCCACTCTGTAGACATTGTATGTGTTGGGAATGGCATCCAGCTGTAAAAAGCATGCCAAAGCAGACACTGGAGCTTGGCACAACCTTCTAGCTTATTGGTTCCTGTCAAACCATCCAAACCAAGACAGAATAAAAAAAAGTAAAATTAAATGATGATGATGATGGAGTGTTTGTGATGAGAAATCAAAATGGAACATAGAAGTGATTAATGGAAAAAGGAGAAACAAACATGGTAGACTTATGCTCAGCATAGTTTTGGTGTGTTTCAAAGACTTTAAATCCATGCCTTTGAACTCCTCTGATTGCAACAGGAACGGGGAAGCAGACATTTTGGTTCCAGCTTCTTGCTCTCACCGATCTGACACTCAATTAGTTGACAGACATTTCAATGTTTTTTTCCTTCTAATGCTTCTCTCTCTCTCTCTGTATATTTCTGTACCCCCAGTGCCAAAATGTACTGTCACCAAAAATAGATCTGGTGTCCAGTCAGCTGCACCCAACTGTCTCATTCTGGCCAGTGGCACAAGAAATACCACTGAGATGATGGACAAACAAAAACAGCAACATATGAGATGGAAAACTACAAACAGAAACAATACACCAATATATGTTCTCTTGTTTCAGTCATTTTAATCAACAGGTGAGAGCTGAGCTTAGAAGGAGGCTGAACCTCATGAAAGAGATGAAGGTGGTGGTGTTGAATATGTGGCTTTACATGGTGGGGGAGAGAAAAGCCATCCAATTCATGATGTAGACATGGAAAAACCTGGATGCAAAAATTATGTTAGAATGGCTGGGTGCTGTAGTGGATGTAGTAGAGTGGTGATGCAATGGAGAGGTGGTGTGTGGGTGTAAAAGGGTAATACACAATCCTGACATTTCAAAGACAGACACTGCAGTGAAGTAGAAACAGACAACAACGAGAGGAGAGAAGAGAGCAGCCGAGAACATATTGGACGAGTCTGCAGCCAGAGCCTGACACAGTAACTAGAACACAGCCAATGATGCTGAGAGGAGAGGGTGGGTGTTGGCAAGGAATGGCTGGCAAGTGTGTGTGGCTTGTATATCTGGTGTGTGTGTGTGTGTGTGTGTGTGTGTGTGTGAGGTGCAGGCAGTGATTGGTATAAAGGAAGCTGATATTGAACATTTGGCTAATAACAATCACCAGCATATGTTAGTGGTTTTGTTCTTTAGCCCCAGGTCACTCCTGGTCCAGCAGACATTTGATCCAGCAGACATTCCAACAATGACCATCCTGTCCTTAATTCAAATGCAAAACTAAGACAACAACAGTATGTCCTTATCTTTAACATAGCAGGGTCCTTACATGAGAACACTGACTGCTATTTCTAGCAACAGCACAGAGAGTTCCTTATGCTTATCATTAGAATTAGTTGAAAGATTTTAACGTAAGGTTTCTCCCTTCAATATTTCTGATCATTGAAGACAATGGGACCAGAACTGTATTGGACAGCAAATCGAACATAATACGTATGTGTATGTGCCTGAATATATTACTGAGTTATACATACACATACAGAGTTACCATGTGTGTGTGTGAATGTATTCACCACACACACACACATATATATATATATATATACACAGACTGAAAATGAGAAAGAACATCTCAATCACTCTCAACTCATCCTCTTTCCAAAATCAAAATAAAACAAATTCAACTGCAGATTTTTTTTCCAACTAACACACATCTATAAAAGGGCTGAACTTTCTACAAGAAAATCATCCATAATGAATCCCTGAAAGGGATGAAAGCACTAAATAGTTTTTATCCAAATCCCACCTTTTTCTTGAGATATATACATACATATATAAATATATATATATATATGTCAGTAAATAGTGGGGTTGTGTTAACCACACGTGGAGAAATAATAGGAAAATGAAGAATAGGGCAGAATGCTAAACTGGAAGCATATTTTAATAAAGATGTCTAACCAGCTTTCATTGCGAAGCAAATTTTCAAGAAGGAGAATGAAAATGTTTTTTACAAAGAAGTACAAAATGAAGAAAATAATATATAAAAAAATAAATATACTAATGCATTATATTGTCTTTGAACTTTTGAAGTTCAATGGTAGTTCATGTATATAATGGTTGGAAAAATAAGGATGCATAATAATTGAGAGTTGTGTTAGATTTTAAAAAAAGGTTAAAAGTTTGTGTTAAGCAGGAAGTGTGGTGTCAAAACAGGAAGTGTGTGTAAGGGGAGACAAATGTTTTTAATAACAAACTTCCTGTTGAAAAAGAGTTCATAACTCCAATTAAAAACATTTGTCTCCCCTTACACACACTTCCTGCTTAACACAAACTTTTAACCCTTATTTTAAACCTAACACAACTCTCAATTTTCATGCATCCTTATTTTTCCAACCATTATCTACATGGATTACCATTGAACTTCAAAAGCTCAAAGACAATATAATGCATTAGTATATTTATTTTTTTATATATTATTTTTTTAATATATTATTTTCTTCATTTTGTACTTCTTTGTAAAAAAACATTTTCATTCTCCTTCTTGAAAATTTGCTTCACAATGAAAGCCGGTTAGAAATCTTTATTAAAATATGCTTCCAGTTTAGCATTCTGCCTTATTCTTCATTTTCCTATATATATATATATATATATATATATATATATATATATATATACGTGCATCTGAACACAGATAGCTGCATCAAAGAGAGCAAATCTCAAATTATAGATGGAACATGTGGAAGAAGGGGTAGATTCAGGAAGACATGGGATGAAATGATGGGAAAGGATCTTTGGACATTGGGATTCACAGAGGGGATGACAGGGGACTGAAGCTGCTGATGGTTTGCTGTGCTTGAAAAGACATGTCAAGCTAAGTAAAAGCATGGTTGTCTTTGCATACAAGCTCGTCCCCTGCACCCCTCTCCAGCCGAGCATCTTTAATCTTGAGGGCTTGTAGATGATGGTGCCACGTAATAAGCACCCGTACCTGAGCTGTGTAAAAGCACCCTGTACAAACTGTAAAGTGGTTAGCATTAGGAAGGGCATCCAGCCATAGAGACCATGCCAGAACAGACATGCAGCTTGGGCAGGTCTTCAGTTGGCCAACTCCTGTCAAACTGTCCAACCCATGATAGTATGGAAAACAGATGATGGTACTAGCATGACAGAAAAACCAGGTCATACCTGTACTAAACCCAGTTCTTAAATATGTATGGCTGCGTTCAACTGTGCACCAGACAGCAACACAACTGACAGTGTGTGACCATAGGACTGTCTAACATGGACAGATTGGCCAAATGAGTCCGTGATCAACACACACACACACACTCACAGCAAACATCACATGATTGACCAGATTACCAGATGGTGTTATACATCGCTGATCACAATTTTCCAGATATATATCGCTGCATATCTTTTCCGCCTTCATTCTAAGGAGTTGCGTCTTATTTCATATATATACATGTATATATATTTTTAAAAATCTGCTCGTCATCATTATGCAATGTTTAGTATGGGGGCAGGGCAATATTTTTTTAGCTCAAATTTTAACTGGAAACTGAAAAGATCTCGGAAATTCTAAATAGAATTATCAACAAGTAAAAGAATTACCTTTGAAGAATCAATAAGTTTGTCCAAGATATGGAGAAGACCTTAGAGCAATTCTTCAGTGGATGTCTGTCTGGTCTGAAAAGAGAGAGAGAAAAACAAAAGTTTTTATATATATATACACACACACACACACACACGATGGGGTGCTGAAAAGTTCCTGGCTTTGGGTAAAAGAAAATACAGGAGGATCAATTAATTATGATTTTATTTAACATATTCCCCTCTCAGATTCACACACTTATTGCAACGGTCCTTCAGTTTTTCTAAACTCTGTAAAAGAACTCAGACGGTTGAGCCTCCACCCAGGCCTTTTGTGATATCCTTAAAGCTAGGAACTTTTCAGCACCCTCTTACATAACACATTTATTTAATACAAGAACACTTTAGTGAATGTTTATATGGGAGAGAGGGAGAGAGCCATATGAATTTATATGTCTATATTGTTGTGTGTGTTTAAATCTTTTCATTACCATATTTCTGTTGACAGACATTGTTTCAATTAACTTTGAAAAGGATGAAAAATTTTGTAGAATAATTTTTTAGTTGGTGTTTTGGAACATAAACTGGAAGGTTGTATCATAGAACCAGGAGTGATGGTCTGAGGTGGGTTGGAATCAACAGTTAATAGAAGCATTCTTCAGGGGATAAGCTTTATGATGTGTGTAGAGATGTTTCATAATTTACCCATCTGCACTCCTAGCTTCCTGTTAGGACAACAGTAAATGAATTGAGAGATATATTTATAGATAATTGTGTAGTGTGTAGAATGTTGAAGTCAGTGATTGTCTGCTGACTGGAGTGGAGAGATTTGGTCACTTTGACCAGAATGAGATATAAAGAGGAAGAAGAGATCGTGTTAGCAGGGAGTGCGAGTATCTAGAACTGTGTGTGTGTGCCGCACGCGTATACATGTGTGTATGTGTTAATACATAGACTGATGTGTGTGTGTGAGATAATATAGACTGGTGTGTGTGTGTGTGTGATAATACAGACTGGTGTGTGTGTGGGGGAGAGAGAGAGAGAATACAGACTGGTTTGTGTGATAATACAGACTGGAGTGTGTGTGTGTGTGTGTGTGATAGTATGAGGGTCTTTGTGCATGTGTGTGTATGTAACTATTTGTGAGTAGATGCGTGATAGCATGTGAGATTGCTCTTTGTGTGTGTGTGTGTGTGTGTGTGTGTCTGTCCATCCCACTCTCATCACTTGGTGTGTTTAGGTCCCTGAAACTTAGCGGTTTGGCAAAAGAGACCGATAGAATAAGTACTAAGCTTACAAAGAATAAGTCCTGGGGTCGATTTGCTCGACTAAGAGCAGTGCTCCAGCATGGCTGCAGTCAAATGACTGAAATGAGTAAAAGAATTAAAGAACATATATACACCCCCCCCCCCCCCAGGAGATGTCCATAAAGACTAACAGCAACAGAAGCATTTCTATAAAGGTGTGTGTAATAAAACACTAAGATGACATTTCCTTGTCAGTTCACAGCCAACTAACCACCGTCACAATCATCACTGTCTTTATCTCCATCAATTTCTATATTGCCCATTCTTTGTTATTAGCAACATCACCATAACCATGGCAACATTCTCGGTAATGGAGCATGGCTAATTGGCATAGAAGTCATGGTTGAATGATTTCCTCAGTTTGGGAGAGAGGAAGACAGAACCACTGTGCAGAAGGCAAAGAGAGGAGAGAATAATGAGAGAAGGAGAGAAAAAGGAGATAGTTATATAAGAGAGAGAGAGAGAGAGTGTGTGTGTGTGTGTGTGTGTGTGTGTGTGTGTGTGTGTGTGTGTGTGTGTGTGTGTGTGTGTGTGTGTGTGTGTGTGTGTGTGTGTGTGTGATTATAGATATGCAGAATGAGAGAGAGAGAATGAAAATTTAGTGTCAGTGTGACAAACCTACCAATATCTCTTAACAGTCACAAACTACACCCCTCTCTCTCTCTCTCTCTCTCTCCTTTTTCTCACACACACTACCCCCCATATCTCCCTCTCATGGCCTATCTACTGCCTTCTTTAAATCTCTAATATTTCTGCAATTGTCATTTAACAATCTAGTCATAAAACATTCCTACTTACATCATCATCAACCAGACTAAAAGTAAATATGTAAATTGTTGAGAGAGAGAGAGAGAACCAACATATCACTGAACAGCCAACAAAAGAGCTCATAGACAATCAGCTACCTTTTTCAAATCACAACTAATATACAAAGAGAAGGATGGTCGTGACTGGAGCGTCTTTGAGTGTCAGATCTGACCTGGGTTTAAATAACCACCAAAATGGAAATAGCAACAACATTCTGTCCAGGAATGTCAACATCTCTAATTAAACAATGAAATACATGAACAAGAGAGTTCAGTGGACACACAGACATTTCCTACTCTTTGATAGTCTGTCAAAAGAAATTCTGGTTTTTGTCTCCAGTAGTCATGGGGCAACTTGTGACCCACAGGATCTTCTGAAACTAAGTTTTTTTTAGTAGCATGGCCCATATAAAGATGAGCCATATCACACGTGACCAGCCTCTCAAAACAGCTTGCTCAAGCCTGGATTATACATGCCAATGGCCACATTCAAGAGAAACAACCAAGAAACAGAAAGAGTAGTGGAGAGGCAGATTAGGACAAGGCTTTATGATCCCTTAAAAGAGAGAGAGAGAGAGAGAGAGAGAGAGAAAGAGAGAGGATACATACAAACCATCGCCATGAACCACAGAACGTCTAGTATGACCATCAACTCATCAACTAAAGACAGAGGCCAGAGATCAAGTTATCAGAAGCTATAGATCTATTGATCACATCTAAATGGTTTAGATCAGTGGTTATCAACCAGAGTCCACATTAGATTTTGTTGTTAAAAATCCATCTGCAATAAATTGATTTTACTCCTACAATACAAAAAGATTTGAATTTCTGTTTTTTTTTTAAGCAATTCCAAATATTTAATAATAAAAATAGAATAAGATTTTTTATTTCGTATGCAGCAAAATGGCCACGGGGGTTGTGTAAAGTAAAACAGACACCAAAGGGGTCCAAAGAAAAAAAAAAAATGGTTGAGAACCAGTGAGCAGGAACTGGTTTCAAACCCTCAGTAATGATGTAGTCGAAGAGCATGGAATGTCTTATCAGAAATAGTTTCAGAATTTATAAATAAACAAACTTGAAAGGACATTTATTGGTGTGAGACTGGTTAGACATGGACATAATTATGTGAGCATTCAAATTAATTAGATCAGTTATTTTTACATATATTAATACAGTCACATGATTACTGAAGACTGGGTCTTAGGAATTATGTTTCTAGCAACCACATAAGTTGGTTTCTCTGTACAATTAGGCTTTGTGTATTAGGGAAGGGGAACAGAATACAGGACACTGGAAGTGGTGAGAAGTGTCAATTAGCTCAACTGAGTTCATTTAGGAAATGAAAAGAAACATAATTGAGGATGTATGTTGTGGATGGGTGTGATAATGTGGTACAGAAGTTCACACAAGTTCAATCCCAGTGAAAGTCGTAAAAGATTAAAATATAAATACGAACTGACTTTTTAGATGTTACGCAAAGAAAGATGGGGTGGGGCAGTAGTGTCCATTTCCAGGCCCTTTTTATAATCTGGTGACACTGATGTCGTTCATGTCCAGCATAAATATCTGCCACAAGAACCCAGCGTGAACCCTGCCAGCTGGTGGTGGTGGTGGTGGTAGCAGTAACCATGCGGTGATGTTACTGTTTCAATTCTTACATAACTACATTCGTAGTGTTAACAACTGTGGGCTGCCTATTTGTATTAGTAATCTAATGCCAACATGACAGCAAAACAAAGGGAGTCTCTAGAAGGGATAAAAAAAAAAGGGGGGTCTATGTGAATGATGAAAAAAAAAAAGTCACTATAAGGGTCAAACAGGTTGTCTTTATAAAGGGATAAAAAACCCATTTCTCAACAACTGAGTCTATATGGTTACTTGATCTGCAAGAAGTAGCAGCTAAACCTCCTGTTAATTACATTTATCTTAAAAAAAAAAAAGAGAGATAAAGATATACTAGATTGTGTTATTCAAAGTACATTATGTTTGAAAGAAGTTGGAATGGTCATATCTGGAAAGCCTTTAATCACCAGGCCAGCCAGCTTGGGACTAAACACGACTACAACACATTCTTCTGTTCATTTGAAAAACTAGATTGATAATTGTCAATTATATGATTAATTAAAGCTAATTAACCTCGTTAGTATAAGTAGCATATATTGACAGGGGGTCTATAATCTCAACAACGTGGGTTCAATTGTGAGGTTGGTAACTTTTCACTTTTCTTCTTCTTGGGGTTACTGAAATTCTAGGAATGAATTAACTTCAGTTAATTAGTTCTGTATCAATAGGTTCTTTCTGTTAATTGAGACCTGTTGGATAATTGAAGTTTCACACACACACTCAGGTGTAGTTGTGTAGTAAGGAGTTTGCTTCTCAATTACATGGTTCTGGGTTCAGTCCCACTGCGTGGCACCATAACCCATTGGCACTTAAAGTGGCCATAGACAGTCCAAAATATTCTACCTGTTTCAGGTTCACACTGTCACTATCTGGCCTCTTGTACCTACCCTACATTGTCATTCTAGAAAATATATCATCACATCATCGTAATCTCAAAGCTATGAGAGATAACACATGATTAATTAAAAACAATCTAAATAAATAAGTATTAAATTTGACAGATTAATCTGAATGCTAAAGAGATAAGCAAATAACTTTTACTATAGCCCTGGGCCAAGTAAAGCCTTGTGAGTGGATTTGATAGGCAGAAACTGAAACACGATCATCATGTGTGTGTGTGTGTGTGTGTGTGAATATCACTTTGTAGTTGTAAATGAGTGTCACTGCCATCCATACAAGCAGTGTTTTATTTCCAATCCGTGAAAAACTTGTTATGGCCATGGGGCAAATATTAACTTGCTTGGAAACAACTGAAGGTAGGTGACAGGAAGGGCATTCAGATGTAGAGAAGCTGCCTCCATAAACTCCATCTGACCCATGCTAGCATGGGTAAGTGGATGATAAGATGATAGCACACACACAGCTGAGTGATGTTCTAGAATATCTTTTAAAGGTATCCACCCCCACCTGTGATGTTTTTGTCCCTTATTCACAACAAGTAAATGAAGTTGTCATTGCTCAGTCTGCTGAAAATAGCAGCCAAATCTACCCCAGCTTGCACTGTAGTGTCTTACATAATGCAAGGACTCATACAGTCAGTTGCCTGGTTCCCATGGCAGTGAGGTTACTCATTTATAAATGAGTGAGGTGAAGCAATGTGGAATGAAAGGTTTTGCTCAAGAAAACAACAAAGCATCAGACATGGAAAACACAACCTTGCAATAGAGGATGCAAAATGTCCTAACCCCTATTGATGTACCCCTATAGAAACAACTTGGTGATTGACCAGTAGTTAAATGAGATGGACTGTAGTCAGATAGAATCAAGAGATGGGTCCACGTATAAAACAATATGGTTACCAGAGGTTTGAAATCTTCAATATTGAGATGGGAAGCAGCCAACCCAGTAGGGTCCAATAGAACTATCAACATGGTTAGGAGAGAGAGTCATGGAAGGATTAAGAGTGAAGCAAGCTAACGTATTTAATGCAAGGAGTTAAAAATATTTTTAATTAATTAAAATTATATCTGTAATAAAGTGAAGCAGTTGTTAGCTTTAATGATTAATTCTAGACAAACAAGACAGCTTTGAACTGGAATATTAATTAAAGACTGAACAGTGACATGTAGCGAGCATGGTCTTTGGTGACAACAAATGTAGACATGTTTCAATCTTATTAAAACCCATCAGAGAAAGTCGTAGCCCATTAGGGGCTGAGAAAATACAGAAATCATATGAACAACAATGGGAAACATTCCCAAGGAGGCTCTCTTCATACAACTTCTGCTGTAGTTGTCACAGTAACAATATCTCGTTGCAGTTGTTTGTAGTGGAGTGGTAGAGTGGATACATGACCTAAACTTCTTGCATTTCTGGGGCATAACACTCGATTGGCACTAACAGGTACCAGGTCAGCTGGGAATATCACCAGCAACAGACTGCTGTTATCCTATCCAGGAGGAGATTTTATGATAAAACCACAGTGAACCAGTTCTAACAATCTTTACTGCTTCATAGAGGGTGACTTGTTGTTCAACCACCTGAATCAGCAGAGATCTGTGAACGAAAGACACCCCAGCCATAGCCACCTCAACTTCCCTGTGTATCAGAAGCACAGATTACATTGTGCAGTGCATTTGCCTTTATTTATAGTGGTAAGGGTGTGATTGGAAGGAAATTTAGCTATTATTTCGAGTAGGTCTAGTGACAAGAGACTTCCGGGCTGACGCAACTTACCAGTTGAAATCTATTGTAGAGACTCCAGTAATCTAAGAATATAAGGAATGAGCAAGATTTCCTTATTCTACACTGGTTGTTGAGAATAGCAGTTTGGCAAAAGAGACCGATAGAATAAGTACTAGGCTTACAAAAAACAAATCCAGGGGTTGATTTGTTCGACTAAAGGTGGTGGTCCAGCATGGCTGCAGTCAAATGACTGAAACAAGTGAAAGAGTAAAAGACAATCTCAGCAACAGAGAGAACTCGCCATCTCTCTCATTTTATATACGAAACAACAAAAGTAGCTAGCTTTTTTTTTTTTTTTTTTTTTTAGTCTGTTACTGCGTGCTGGATAATGAAGGACTCTAACAAGTGACAAGATAGTGTGAGAACCATCCAACTGATGCGAGCATAGGAAACTGGCTTGATGAAGATGATGCTGATGGTGGTGGTGATATATTTCATCAGTGGCTGTCAGGGCTTCAGGAGCCAGCAGTTTTAGTAAACAGAACATGACAGCTGAAGAGGCAAGTTGGGTTGTGTGTTTATAATTCGATATTAGAGAAAACAACAACTACAAATCAATAATTAGTATTGAACCAACACAGCTCTAGTATGAAATACGTGTTCAATACTACTGTCGTTATTGATTTGTTGGAGCTGCAGAGTCACCAGGTTATACAAAGGGAGGAGAGGAAAAATCAATAAGACAAACCTCTCTCTCCCCAATATACATCTGGTATTTGTTTTTATCAATTTCAGGAGATGAGAAAAGCAGAATGAATCTCTGGATGGTCAACTAATTGATTATTAATTAACAATGTATGAAAGAAACCAGAAATCTTAATTGCCTTCCTATATCAAAGGATCCAGTTCCTTCTTATTATCCAATGGGTTGGAGCCATCAAGGGTCACACAAAGGGTTTTGCATCTGCAAGAATCTAGGGCTAATAATCTACAACAGGCATCAGCAACCATTTGAAAGAAGAGGGCAAAGAAGACTTGGTTTGTCATCAAGCAAGATTCACTACTATAAAAAAAAGTTTTGGCATGCCATTCATAAAGTCCCATGGGCCACAATTTCCCCCTGACTGGACTACAAGGTACCACTCTGTAGCTGGCACAATCGATTGTTAGAGTCTTGCAAAGGGAAGTTCACAGCAAGTTGGGTCTGTAACTTTATTTTAAATTTCCAAGTGATACCGTGGAAATGTCAGTCCAACACACAACACTTTGACTTAGCAAAGGACCCTCTAAATGGCCACTCAATTTGCTAGACATAGCAGTCAAATCTCTGTAAAACCCATTGAGCTTTGCTTGAAAATCAAGATGATATGGTCGTGACTGGAATGTCTTTGACGACATGTCAAATAGATCAGAACTGGTTTTATAGTTAGACATCATGCACATCACAGAATCTTATTTCCCTCTCCTGTATGATAATTTTGCAATAAATGGCTGGGAGGGGGAGTGTCTGACAATGACAGCGTGAACTTAGAGTACTAAGAGAGGAGGTGGGGGTACATTTGTGTGAGTATGAAATAAACTTTGAATTAAGACATCATTGTAACTTGACAAACTGGTTGCCCTATCAAGCAATATTAATTAAATCGTTCTAATTAAACCTACTTCAAACAACAAAACCTTTGAACTACTTCAGCATTATCTTGTATTTAATCTACCATTTCTGCTACACTTTGTCTCTTCTTCCACATCAGAGATTCCTATAGATTTTTCTAAGAAGACCCTAACCAATAAAAATATATATCACCACGGGAAACCCCTCTATAAGATCAATAATAAATAGCAAAAAGTAACGGATACACAACAGAGCAAAACAAAGTATTAAATATAATTGTTAACAGGTATGAATGCATAAATGCCCTCGCTTATGTTGTATACTGCACCATAGACTTGCTTGGACAGAACATCCCTGAAGATACAAGCATACACACACACACACACACACACACACGTGGTTTGGTGCACATACGCTTGCACAGCAAATTAAATAGCTATTTAGAGTTTATAAGAATGAGGAGGATGGAGTTCAATAGAATTCATCCATACCTTAAGGAAAATTATGATTATTAATTTGGTTAACAGTTACTCAAATTCATTCCCACTGCATGGTATGAAAGTATATTTATAAGCATGTAAGCATCTTGAGAGTCTTTCAGAAATTCTATTAATGATCTCCTTATTGGTCCACAAAATAGACAAGGATTCCTCGGAGCATAATCTGCATTTTCTGGAAACAATATTGTAAGGCCGTGCGTGCCTTACTATGGACCAAATTAGATCATATTTAAATTTATATTCCTTAAGTTGTCACACAAAATCAGCCAAAGATGTTGAATGCCTCTTGTTGATTTTCTTGAAGCTGGTGACATGGTTGTGATAACAATTCCTGAATGAATCAGCCGTTACCCCAATGTAAATGTATGGTCTTCCCGTTGTGTGTACAGTACATTTATATACAAGATTTGTACTCATACAGAGGTTCATTGATGGGCATTTTGATTTTTCTCTGCATGAGCATTCATTAGATTTGGTTGCATATGTGGCAGTTCTGACTTCCATTTTCTGACACTGTTATAAATGTAGTGAGGAAGTGTCACATCAAGGCTAGATAAGCTGTTATCACAAACTGGCATGAAGTCATGGGAAGAACAATTAATGTGACATTTCAACTTCATAGATCTTTAGGTTGTTACTTTAACAGAAAACATAACCAGTAAAACCAAACCGGTTGGCTGACACTCCATCAATTACGATGCCGAGTGTTCCAGTCGATCTAATCAACGGAACAGCCTGCTAGTAAAATTAAAGTGTAAGTGGTTGAGCACTCCACAGACACAAGTATCTTTAACGTAGTTCTCAGGGAGAAGGCTGCCCCTTTGAAGTACAAATACTACTCATTTCTGGCAGCTGACAGGAGCAACATGAAATAAAGTGTCTTCCTCAAAGAACCAAGTATCTATTGGGAATTGAACTCACGACTTTATCATTAGGAGCCAAATACCCCAACCACTAAGCCACATTGCTTCACAATGAAACAGATGCATTCAGTTGTTTGTGAGATAACAACACACAACAACACATCACTGGCTACAATATTGAACATGCATTTCACATGAAGGAAGTATTGTGTCTTGATGAGAGGGCAAAGACACATATCAAAAGGTAACTGGCTATGATGTAGAACTGTGAAGATGTGGCAACAACACACAACTGATGACTGGCTTTGATGTAGAACCAATGCATTTAACAGTGAAAGTAGGAGAAAGACACAGAACACTGGCTATGATGTAGAAAAACGATGACACTGACTATGATGTAGAACCAATGCATTTACCAGGGATGGTAGGAGAAAGACACAGACCACTAGCTTTTGTGTAGAACAGTGATGACACTGGCTACGATGTAGAACAGTGAAGGTAGCAAAAAGATCACTGGCTATAATGTAGAACAGTGATGACACTGGCTACGATGTAGAACCAATGTAGTATATGTAACAATGATGTGAGACAGTGGTCTGATGAAGTATTATGAAAGCTGTTCTCACTAATCTCTTCTTTGTCTCTCTCTCCTCATCTCTCCAAATTAATTCACCATTGATTGATGGTTAATTGTTAGTTGGAAGCCTGACAGAACTTGTGATCAATGTAAATATTGTTTATATTACAGCCACACACACACACACACACACACACACAAACTATAATAGTGAGAGTGGCAGACATGGTAGAGTACCAGACTAATGTCTGTTTCATCCCCCTCCAAGTCCTGAGTTCAAATGCCACCCTATCGTTTCTGCTCTTCAAGGGTTAACAAGATAACTATCCGATATATAGGGGAGTTTGATTTTAAGGCGCACACACACACACACACACACACACACACACACACACACATGTATACATAGGTTGCAAAGTTACTGTGCTCACTTTGAGAGGGAGCCATTTAGATAAACAATAGTTGATTATATTAAACAGAGGATAATACAATATCTGGAACCGATTAAGCAGATCATTTTCAATTTATTTTAAAGAAAGAGTTTGGGAACCATTAATTTTGATAACAATAATTGTTTGATAGCCTTATTCATTTATCATAATAAGGAGCTTCCACTATATGTGTATGTGTGTGTGTGTGTGTGTGTGTGTGTGTACAAACCCATACAAATGGATTAAATTTTAATAAGACAGCTGGGAAAGAAGGTACCAGACGTCTGTTTGTTCATTTCACATGTGTTTTCCCAAACTGGATATGGGTTAGACCAGTGGTTCCCAAAATGGGCAGTATTGCCACCCCACATGGGGGCGGTGGAAAGTTCTAAGGGGGGCACTGAAGAAAAGTGGCGCGATAATGGGGTAAAAACAATGAAATAATGGGTTCATTAGGTTAAGTTATATTTGTGAAATGGTTTCTGTGGCTGGATCCCCTTCTTAACACCAATCACTTTACAAAGTGGACTGGATGGCACCAGCACCAGTGAGGTGACCTTTAACTCAAAAGACCAAGATCCTCCTCTTCTAGCTGAGTGGGAGTACAATAGAAGAGGCAGCTTGGGTTGAGGGGCTGAGGGTATGATAGAGGAAACAGTAGCAGGTTTGTTGCTGTAGAGGAGATACATGGCTAGCCTGCATTAAATAAGGGTAGGTCGTCGGAGAAATTAGGACAAAGCTGAAAATGGGTATGGGGAATCAGACAGCATACCCTCAAGGTACAGTGATAAAGGGAAGAGGAAGTATGGAGACAGATCAGGAAGGGTGGATGGGTGAGATATGGTTATAGAATGGAATGGGGGTGAATGTAGTGAGGGATAATCAAGGGTGTAAAAGTGATCAATGATAAACGAGTTAAGTAGGAGGAGAGGATAAAAATGAGGGATGGATGTGAATAAAACTCACTCAGGGGAGAGTGGGTGATGACTGGCAGTGCTGAAAGGGTAAAGAAGAGCACATATGATAGTACAGTAGGAAGGAGAAGGATGAGAGATAGAAAATAGGTGGGAGTAGATGGGTAAAAGCTGGAAGAATGGACAGGGGATGGGGATAAGGAGAATGAGAGATGTACAGTGTTAAGAGTGGAGGTGGTCAGAGGTAGACTGGAGTGAATGTAATAAGTGGTGAACAAAGGCAGGGATAGTGACTGGTAAGTATGAGTGAGTGTTGAGAATGAGGTTTGGATGTCAATAAGAAGTGGTTGAGGGGGGGGGGGTGAGGAGAGATAAATGGTAGCACAGAAAAGAATAAAATGTGTACTCATGCCAGCATGGAGTGCAAATGTTAAACAATGATGATGATATTTGTGTGTATATATATATTTATCTGTATGCATAAATCTATATACATGCATGTGAATGTATGATCATATGAAAAAAATGAACACGAAAAGAGACAATATAATTATCTATATCTACTCATATACTTTCCATGTATCCATGTTTATATAAATCTGTGTGTGTGTGTGTGTGTGTAAAATCAGTGTTCTGTCAAAGTGATAAGTTGTCCAATAAATAAAAGTACCAAAGTAAAAATAAATCTGAGGTTGATAAGTTTTTCATTAAAATAATGAAGTGGCCAAAAAGCAATGCACCAACATGGCTGTAGCCCAATAACTGAAATCAATAATATATATATATATATATATATATATATATATATATATATATATATATATATATATATATATATAAATGTGTTTCCATTTGCACTTCTGTAAAAGTATATATATATATATAAATAATAAAAAGCCAAACATCAAGTCCTGATGTTAGAAATAAGACATCCCTTGCTTGAATGCAATGGTTAGTGACAGGAAAGGCACCTAACTGTAAAGCAATGGCTCAACAACATATTTGTGTAACTCACACTGGCATGGAACAATGGATATAAAAATGAGACCAAACAAATGATATATATATATATATATATATATATATATATATATATATATATATACGACTGGGGTGGTGAAAGGTTCCTGGCTTGGAGTAAAAGAAGATACAGGAGGATCAGTTAATTATGAATTATTGTTGGGTCCTGGGGGATGGTATCAGAAGGTATCAAGAGGAATGGGAGTGGGGTGGGTGGAGGAGAGGTTAAAAAGGTCACCAAACTTTTTTTCTTAATTCACCAAAAACTGATGAATTTAAGTCGAATACTTCCATCTTCCAGTTGTTCTGTTCTTGTTTTTTATATATTTTTTTTATATTGGTTTCAATTATTGGATAGTGGTGATGCTGTGACATTTATGGCAATGACCTCTCATTACTATTTTATCAACTGGTTCTTTTATTGCCCTCAGAAGGATGGATAACAAAATTAATCTACACAAGATTTGAACCCACCATGACAACGGAACACAAGTTATCTAATCTGATGATGGACCAATTCTGCCACAAAAGGGACATAACAAGGCATTCTTATTGTTCTGCCAAATGCTAAATCATTAAGTGTTATGCCTGACATAACTGACTCAGGCAGCAGATGGAAATATCTAGTTATTAAATCAGAAACTTCAGTGACGACCATTTTGTCCATTTTCCAAAATAATGTTGACAATATCTTGGAGAGGAAGCAAACTGTGTCCCACTTCCCACAAAACCTGAAGGCTTAAATAAACAAGAAACCAATTGTGATAAAGTTGTCCTCAACCTAATTGTGTGTGAGGTGTCACAACACTGTTTCATGAAAAACAGCACCTTATGACCTGGTTTTAAAGAATTAAAGACAAGAAACTGAGCCAAAATCCATGGAGTCCATTTGAAACAATGATGCAAACTAAAAGAGAGTTACCAAAGTACAGAGTTGTGGGTTAAAGGTATTGTTTGGGGTGAGAAGTACACTTTTGTCAACTTGGTTTATGTGTGAGAGGAGGGAACGAGTTATGGCTTGAATAGATTTGTTGGGTGGTGGTACTGTTTAGCCCCAGGTCAAGCCTCAGTGAGCAGACCAACGATCAAAAGCATTCTGGCCATGACCATTCTGATTCGTTTTTTTGTATATCATCATCATCGCCTGGACAAACCCTGGACACCACTGTGTCTAAGAGTCCTCAGATTTCTAGGAGTCAGTTACAGAGTTTTCATAGCGTACAAGTAACTGAGATCACATTTCTTCTGAACAGGATGCCAGGCTGTCACAAGGTCTTAATTACAACTGAGTAGACTGGAGCTACATGAAATGAAGTGGGGGGGAGCTTCTTTTTGTTTGTGTATATATATATATGTATGTAGAACCATAATTGGCCAATGCACTCTTTTCACCTTTTAAGATGTGTCATTTGAAGCAAATTTGACTTACTCTTCCCACCAGGAGGGGCAATCATGTAAATGTTTGCTAATTATGGAATCATAGAAAATGCAGAGTATAAGAGCAGAGGAAGTAAAGCAGCTCTTGTTGAGGACACTTTAATTCTGAAGTTCCAGGGTTGACCCCAAAGCAGAAAACCCTGGGTGAGGGCAATTTATTTTAACCTTGCATTGATCAATATTTTGTGAAAGAAATTTAGTAGAAGGACTATGTGGAAGCTTGTCAGATATATGTGATATGTAGGGTATGTACACTCGTTTGAAATAGTGTGTTGAGATGCATCACTTTACATCAAAACAGGAAGCCAGATATAATATAGTGGAGAAAGGCAAGCAAAAAATAATTGTACATTGAGGTAACTTTTTGTTAACCCAGAGCTTTCGTTTTAATCTAGAATAGAAAAGTCTTGAAACTACCTAATTTAATACATTTTTATAAAATTGAGTGTATTATATAGTCCCTTTTTAATGCAGTTATTAACTGCACTATGAAATCAGGGCACAGTTGAGGTGGGGGACAAAAGAGGGGCAGGGAAAATCCAGGTTTGACAACATCAAAGACTGGACAGGCCACAAAACTGCAACCCTGTTACACATGACGGAGAACAGAGACCAGTGGTGTTGGCTGACTGCAGAAGCATCCAGAATGGCCATATCTGGAAAGTTTGCCTCAGGATTCTTGGCCGTAGGAATGTTCACTGCATAGGAAAGAAATTTTGCCACAAGACAAAAGACGAATTGCTCCCCTTGGTATATAATTGTCTCAACCAATAAAAAGGGGTAAAGCAAGTTCTTAATTCATTAAAATTTTTTTTTATTCATTTGACAATATTTTCTTATGTAGCAAAAATGTCTGCAGAAATTTTAAACGAGTCAAGAAATTGCTTTAGCCCTTCTTATTGGTTGAAACTATTTTATATCAAAGAGAGCAATTCATTTTTTTTCCTGCGGCCAAAAATCCTGAGACAAATTTTCCTGCAGCAAACTTTCCTAGAACCTGGAATAGCATCCCAATGACCGGCTGCACCAGTTAAAGGAACCTGGTGATGATGATCACAAAAATTTCAACTCACTGAAATCCACTTTCTCTGTCCATCTTTGAATTTATTCACTTCTTTACCTTGGGTCCCATCAAAATACCACATGTGATTTCATTTACAGGAGGTGAATCATTTTATTTTGCAATTAGATCTGTGTGTGTGTGTGTGTGTGTGTGTGTGTGTGTGATGTATACGGTTTCTTTTGAAGATTAGTTACTTTGGTTAGTGTCATCATAATGTTTATGGCAAGGTACTGTTCACATCATTAATAAATACTATTTTAATGGATTAAGTCAGCATTTCAAAAACATTGATCAACAGAAAAAAGATCAAATACATATTGATTTTATATATTTGGTTGCTTTTGACATTTTTTTTCTTTTAATTTGGAATCTCCAAGCCTTAAAAACAAAAGTTAGTCTATTTTAATATAATCAAAGAAAAAAACAGCACAAAGTAGTCATCTTCTACAAGAAAGTCGTTAGAGAAGTCATCAACATTTTTAATGTCTAGTTTTCTGATGGTTAAATGGATCAGAGGAGAAAGAGAATTGTTGAGAGAAAAAATTTGTGTCTGTTTTGTGTCTTAAAAAGTTCTGTAATTACAGAGTATGCACATACACACATGCAATCACATTCTATCATACATACATACATACATATAAGAAAGTAGTCAAAATTTGGATAAAAACTTAAGATGTATCCCTAAAGGGGATCAAAGTGCTAAATAGATTTTATTCAAATCATATATATATATATATATATATATATATATATAGGAAAATGAAGAATAGGGCAGAATGCTAAACTGGAAGCATATTTTAATAAAAATTTCTAACCGGCTTTCATTGCGAAGCAAATTTTCAAGAAGAGGGAGAATGAAAATGTTTTTTAGAAAGAAGTACAAAATGAAGAAAATAATATATAAAAAAATAAATATACCAATGCATTATATTGTCTTTGAGCTTTTGAAGTTCAATGGTAGTTCATGTATATAATGGTTGGAAAAATAAGGATGCATAATAATTGAGAGTTGTGTTAGGTTTAAAAAAAGGGTTAAAAGTTTGTGTTAAGCAGGAAGTGTGGTGTCAAAACAGGAAGTGTGTGTAAGGGGAGACAAATGTTTTTAATAACAAACTTCCTGTTGAAAAAGAGTTCATAACTCCAATTAAAAACATTTGTCTCCCCTTACACACACTTCCTGCTTAACACAAACTTTTAACCCTTTTTTTAAACCTAACACAACTCTCAACTCTCATGCATCCTTATTTTTCCAACCATTATATACATGAACTACCATTGAACTTCAAAAGCTCAAAGACAATATAATGCATTGGTATATTTATTTTTTTATACATTATTTTTTTTATATATTATTTTCTTCATTTTGTACTTCTTTGTAAAAAACATTTTCATTCTCGTTCTTGAAAATTTGCTTCGCAATGAAAGCCGGTTAGAAATCTTTATTAAAATATGCTTCCAGTTTAGCATTCTGCCTTATTCTTCATTTTCCTATTATTTCTCCACGTGCAATTAACACAACCCCCACTATCATCTACAGCTTGTTGCCCACCACACTCACCAGATTTTAGTTCCTTATTTTTTAAACAGAGAGTCATGTTCAAAAGTGTAGATTACAATTACAATGAGAAAAGAAAATAATTAGCTTGGTGTTTTGGATCACTGTTCTCACTTGCAATGTTGTTACACCAACTTTTTCCATTTTGTCTTTGTTCTCATATTTCTATGTTTGAACCATCACCCTTATGTAAACTACACCCTTGGAAAACCTATTTCTCTAAAATGTCGCTTACAAAGAGCTAAGAGGGCACAAAATTAGGAGGAGCGGGTAAAATGACCCAAAACTCCTCACCCACACACACACCATTTTTTTTTTTAACATTCTCAATATAATCGTAATCTACAGCAATGGTTCTCAACAAGGGTCCAAAAATTGTGTTTACTCGTTTTCATTACTAAATAGAGGTCCAAATGTCCCAAAAATTTGTACTGCACTGCCGAAGGTAAGTATGAAAATAAATATGCAAAAAAAAATTAAGATAAAATATACTATTTCTGAGATATTTCAGGAACAGACAAACATCCTTAGAGTTTTAGTATTAAGACATGGGTGTTTTGGTCC